>NC_064851.1:124155268-124455268 GCF_024139225.1 Suncus etruscus
AATACCTGATGACCTCCCAGTTAACATAACAGTGCTGAACCTTACCCATAATCAAATCCGAAGATTATTACCTGACAATTTTACAAGATATAGTCAACTCACTGTCTTGGATGGAGGCTATAACTCCATCTCAAAACTCGACCCAAGACTGTGTCAAGTACTCCCTGTGCTGAAAATGTTGAATCTCCAACACAATCAGCTATCTCAACTTTCTGATAAAACCTTATTCTCCTGCATGAGTTTGGTTGAACTCTACCTCACTTCCAACTCGATTCAGAAAATTCAAAATAATCCCTTTAAAAACCTAAAGGTAAGATAGAAATGTAAATTTTCCATATATGGAATTTAAAATGTTAATCTACTAAGTTTTCAAGATTCACCAACACTTTATATCTATCAAGATCAAGAATAAGTCTAACACACACAATATTGCCATTGAAAATATTTTCAAAAGAGAACATGTTATTTCTAAATTAGTTTAATATTAATTTTATTTAGTTTTCTTTTGTTTTTAGGTTACAAATGGTGGTGCTCAAGGCTCACTGTACTCAGGGATCACTTTTGACAGAAACTAGGGAAACATTTGTGGTGCCTGGGATCCAACTTGTAAGGCAAATGCCCTACCTACTATACTAGCTCTCCAGTCCCCAATTTATTTTTTGTTTGTTTTTTGTTGTTGTTGTTTTTGTTTTTGGGCCACATCCAGTGGTGCTCAGGGGTTACTCCTGGCTGACTGCTCATAAATAGCTCCTGGCAGGCACAGGGGACCATATGGGACACCGGGATTCGAACCAACCACCTTTGGTCCTGGATCGGCTGCTTGCAAGGCAAACGCTGCTGTGCCCAAATTTTAAAGAACTTTGAGTTTAGGGTTGTTTTTTTGGGAGGACAGGGAATTTTTTTCTTGCTACTTCACATTAAAAATAGAATTTGGGTGGGGGGGAGGCCGGCAAGATAGCATGGAGGTAAGGTGTTTGCCTTCCATGCAGAAGGACGGTGGTTTGAATCCCGGCATCCCATATGGTCCCCCATGCCCGCCAGGGGCAATTTCTGAGCATAGAGCCAGGAGTAACCCCTGAGCACTGCCGTGTGACCCAAAAACCAACAAACAAACAAAAGAATTTGGGTACAAGATGTGAAGTTCATGATCATAGTAGAATGAGAATATGTTGATGCCGAAAAGACAAATAAGTTCTCAATATGTTGATTTTTCCCTTGAAGTAAAATTTCCATCTCAAATTCTGATTTATGTAAGAAACAGATTAATATTATTAAAAAGCAAGTTGTTCAACTAAATATTATTTATTTTTGACTACCATTATTGCCTTTCCAATGACTGTTGGTATTTTCTTTCTAGGTTTTTTGTTCATTTGTTTTTGTTTTTGGACCACACTGGTTTACTCCTGACTATGCACTCAGAAACAGTTCCTGTCTAGGGGGACCATATGGGACACTGGGGAGTGAACCCAGGTTCGTCCTGGTTCAGTTGCCTGCAAGGCAAATGCTTTACAGCTGTGCTATTGCTCTGGCCCCTTCTTTTTAGTTTTTTGATTAAATTTTAATTTGTGAAAACAAATTAATTTAATTTCTAAAAACAAATCTATTCAAATCTCATAAAAATTAATCATTATTTAATTTTAAACATCAAGAATAGTTAATGCATTTAAATGTGCTTAAAAATATTATTTACTCAGGTCAGCGATGAAGTGATATTCAGGCCAAGAATTGATGAGGGTGGCCAGGGCAGCCTCAGACAACAATTAAGGATCCCTGGCTTTTTGACTACAAAGCATGCATTCTTATCACTTTAACTATCCCCTGCTTCCCAAATCAAATGCTTAAAGTAACTGTGAGGTATTTAATCACAGGAAAATAATTTATTACTATCACTGTTCTACAAAATAAATGATCTTTTTTCTATTGAAATATTTCTAGGGTTAATATTAATTTAAAAGAATTCTTTCTTTTTGGAAAATTCCCTAATTGACATTCTTCCTCTCTTAGAATTTACTGAAATTAGATCTATCTCACAATGGCTTATCATCTACTAAATTAGGAACTCAAATTCAACTAGAGAATCTACAACAGCTTTTATTATCAAACAACAAAATTCACTCAGTAAGTCAAGAAGAACTTTATTTTCTTGGCAATTCTTCTTTGGAGAAATTAGACTTGTCATCTAATCAAATTAAAGAGGTAAGAAGTAAAGTAAAATATTTTCGAGTTCTACATTGAAGTGTGATAATCTTTAATGTTTTATAGATAAGAACTATGTAGATTCAAAAAAGAAATAAGCAATGCCTTCTATCATGTCTTCTAGAAATCATTCACACTTACTGCTGGGAATAATGATTGTCTTTATTGAGCAAATTCAAAAGCAACTTTGCAACAAATATTTTCATTGAAAAACTAATTGGTAGGCATTATGGTCATTTATCTGAAGACAATTTTGATATAAAGTGGCACAAAATTTTGATTGATTTAAGTTAATTAATCTACTAAAGAAATAAGCCACTTGCAAACTAATATTTTCTAAAATAGTACTATAAAATGTGGTTAAACCCTGGCTTCTTGCAGAAAGTTTTATCACTGAAAAATATATTAAATATAATGCTTCTATGATTGAATAAAAGACTTGAAAGACAAGTACTCAAGTATAGTCCACCAAAAAGACAATGATTCATGAGTGTAGATTGACACTAATATATATATATATATATATATATATATATATATAAATATACATTTAAAATGTATGTGACTTTTATATTTTAAATTTATTTTTCAGTTTAATGTTACATAAATGTTGCATTTTATTGTATCATTTTAAATATCCCTCTTCCAATTTTAAAAATCTCTGACAGTAAAATTGTTACATGGGGTTGCTGGTTCTGTTCAAAATTTTTGTTTCATTTAATTATATATCATGCTTTGGTTTTGGAGGATTTACCCCTCTCTGTGTTTCACTATTATCACTTGTAAATTAGAACTATTACCATATACATACATATGCATACATACACACACAAACAATATGAGTTAAAATAGTAAATTTGTTAAAAGCATAGGGAGTATGTAAGGTATGCCTATCTGATATTCATTTCTAAATCATTATGAAATTGGGCATATTATTGAAGTTTTCTCTTCTCCAATTTTCCATGTTAAATATTGGCATAATAATAAAAAAATAGTTTTATAGGATTGTGTGCTAAATAATGTTAGTGTCTGACTTAAATTTAATAGCATCCATAATAACTATTATTAGATTATAATAAAACATCTTAACTAACATTCACTTTGGGTTCATTATTTTAAATTTAACTACTTTTATATAAAGTATATAAAGTATGCCTACATATTTCCTTTAAGATGTAGGAGTAAGAATATTGGCAATCCAAAATTAAGATAAATTTTTAAAAATAAACAAATTTCCGATGTAAATTTGGTCTTAGTGAAAAATTGTCATTCCATGATAATAAGTTAATATTTAATGCAAGTTATTCGTTTTAATTTCTAAACACTACTTTTCAGTTGAAAATATATATATATTTTTTTGGTTTTTGGGTCACACTCGGCAGTGCTCAGGGTTTACTCCTGGCTCTATGCTCAGAAATCGATCCTGGTAGGCTCAGGGGACCATATGGGATGCCAGGATTCGAACCACTACCCTTCTGCATGCATGCTATCTCACTGGCCCCAGTTGAAAATATTACATAAAGAAATATAAAATATGGGGCGGAGAGATAGCATGGAGGTATGGTGTTTGCCTTGCATGCAGAAAGACGGTGGTTTGAATGCCGGCATCCTATATGGTCCCCTGAGCCTCCCAGGAGCGATTTCTGTGAGTAGAGCTAGGCATAACCCCTGAGCACTGCCAGGTGTGACCCAATAACCAAAAAATTAAAAAAAGTAATATAAAATATATCTTATAAGAAGAATTTCAGGAGCTTCCTAGTTGTGACAAGGCATTGCCTGGGATGAATGTATCATCCCCTAATTTTCTGTATGTAATTAAGGATTATCCAAAATGTTGGCCAAAGAAAAAGTACAGAGAATAAGGCATTGCCTAGCATGCTGTCAGCTCTGTTGCAATCCCTAGTGCATATATTACCCTGAGAACAACCAGGGGTAACTCCTGAGCATGATATCTAGGAGCAATATATCAGATATATAATACTATAACAGCCTTTTCCATATACCACCCCAAGTAAAATAAGACAGATGTTATTCAAACATTTATTTTTAATGTTACTTAATAATAAATCATATCATGGCACTTATAGTAATTAACTCACTTTCAATTGTCCATTTCAACTCACTTAACTTAAAATGAAGTACACTGTCTTCCACATCTATTTTTTTCCATTAATATTGTACAAGTGACATCATAGAAATTTGACCTTATTTGCTTCCTTGGTGTACTAAACTGCAGAGTTTAATTCTAAACTGGCAGGTTCAACTCCTGTTCTCTGGCAGAAATTTTGTCTTGCTTTCCGATCTCATATTTAATTCTTGTGCCCTAGAATAGTTAAATTGGTATGGGGTTGGGGACAAGAGAGAGAAGTGCTAGATACACTGCAATAAAAGAAGTGGGGAGATTAAGAGAATGGCTATACCTCAAAATTATAGAAGAAAATTGTTCATTGCGGATTGAAAAGAATACTCATTTTATTCCATGGTGTTTACAGAATGGTGGTCACTAAGACAGAAACTAGATCTACCCCAAGGATAAGTTTACAAATAGTTTATTACATTTAGACTTGATTTGAAGTGCAAGTGTTTGAAGATTTAATTTATATTGAGAGTTCCTGGATGCCCCCTGAGGCATCTACTCTGAGACAAGAATGCTGATTAGACAGCAGTCCGAAGTCAGGGGAATATGGGACTAAAGAAGAAAGAGGTGTTACAGGCACTGAGTAAGGAAATTCTACATTCACAATGGATTGAAATCCCGTAGAATGCAATGGAAAGGAGAGGAGGTTGGGTAAAACATTGTGTTTAAGCTTTGTGATGTTCATACAATTATACTGAATTTTTTGGTTATTAATCCTTTTTTTCCCTGTGCCTTTAGTTCTCTCCAGGGTGTTTTAATGCAATCGGAAAATTATTTGGCTTGTCTCTGAACAATGCCCGACTGGGTCCAAGTCTGACAGAGAATCTTTGTTTTGAATTATCAAACACGAGCATTCAGAAACTATCACTGAGCAATGTCCAGCTGGAGAACATAAGCGATCTGACATTTCTTGGACTAGCGCAAACAAACCTCACCACACTTGATCTTTCCTACAACTCCTTAAATATAATTGGTAATGATTCCTTCACTTGGCTTCCACACTTAGAATACATCTTCCTGGAATATAATAATATACAACATTTATCTTCTCGCTCTTTTTTTGGACTTCTTAACGTGAGACACATGAATTTGAGACACGCTTTTGCTAAACCAAGTATTTCTCTGGCTTCGCTTCCCAAGATTGATGATTTTTCCTTTCAGTGGCTAAAACATTTGGAGTATCTTGACATGGCAGACAACAGCCTGCCAAATACAAAAAGCAATACGTTCAAAGGATTGGTAGAGCTTAAATACTTAAATCTAGCCAACTCCTTCACAAATTTGCGAATTTTAACCAATGAAACATTTCTATCACTCATTCAATCTCCTTTGCTCCTACTCAACCTAACCAGAAATAAAATCTCCAGAATAGAGAGTGATGCTTTTTCTTGGTTAGGCCAGCTAAAGATTCTTGACCTTGGTCTTAATGAAATTGAACAAAAACTCATAGGCCAGGAATGGAGAGGCCTGGAAAATATTGTTGAAATATACCTTTCCTACAACAAAGGTCTACAACTGACTGACAACTCTTTTGCTTTGGTTCCAAGTCTTCAACGCCTGATGCTCCGAAGAGTAGCCCTTAAAAATGTGGATATCTCCCCTTCCCCCTTTCATCCTCTTCATAACTTGGTCATTCTGGATTTAAGCAACAACAACATAGCTAATATAAATGAGGAACTTTTGGATGGTCTCAAGAAATTGGAAATTCTGGATTTACAGCATAACAACTTAGCCCGGCTATGGAAGCATGCAAATCCTGGTGGTCCTGTTTATTTTCTAAAGGGTCTTTGTAACCTCCACATCCTTAATTTAGAGTCTAATGGCTTCGATGAGATTCCTACAGAGATGTTCAAGGACTTATTTGAATTAAAGAGTCTCCGCTTAGGATTGAATAACTTAAATACACTTCCATCATCTGTTTTTGATAGTCAGGTGTCTCTAAAGTCATTGAGTCTTCAGAAGAATCTCATAACATCGGTTGAAAAAGAGGTTTTTGGGACACCTTTCAAGAATTTGAGTAACTTAGACATGAGCTTTAACCCATTTGATTGTACTTGTCAGAGTATTGCCTGGTTTGTTAATTGGTTGAATAGTACCCGTACCAATATCTCTGAGCTATCAAAATATTATATATGCAATACTCCACCTCAATATCATGGTCATTCAGTGAAACTTTTTGACATAGCATCTTGTAAAGACAGTGCCCCCTTTAAACTCCTTTTTATAATCAATACCAGTATCCTGTTGGTTTTTATTTTCATTGTACTGGTAATCCACTTTGAAGGCTGGAGAATATCTTTGTATTGGAATGTTTTAGTGCATAGAATTCTTGGATTTAAAGAAATAGAAAAATTGCCAGAGCAATTTGAATATTCAGCATATATAATTCATGCTCAAAAAGACAGGGATTGGGTCTGGAAACACTTTTCCTCTATGGAAAAACAAGATCAAACTCTCAAATTTTGTCTGGAAGAAAGGGACTTTGAAGCAGGTGTCCTTGAACTTGAGGCTATTGTGAATAGCATCAAAAGAAGCAGAAAAATTGTTTTCATTATAACACATCATCTACTAAAAGATCCATTATGCAAAAGGTAAGTAACATTATGATAGTGTGTTCTCAATTTTTCACTGAGTTTATAAACAGCACTAATATTATGACTTACAGCTTAATTTCTTAAAATAAAATAACCAAGGGCCCGGAGAGATAGCACAGCGGCATTTGCCTTGCAAGCAGCCGATCCAGGACCAAAGGTGGTTGGTTCGAATCTCGGTGTCCCATATGGTCCCCCGTGCCTGCCAGGAGCTATTTCTGAGCAGACAGCCAGGAGTAACCCCTGAGCACAGCCAGGTGTGGCCCAAAAACCAAAAAAAAAAAAAAACAAAAAAAACAAAACAAAACAAAACAAAACAAAAAAAACAAAAAAACAAAAAAAAATAAAATAACCAAGCTGATTTTTAGTGATGGATTGAGTTCCCAGAGAAATTTTAGATTTTAAAAAATTGTGTCTTTATACATAATTTAGTATATACCTATTTTCTTAGGTTCAAGGTACATCATGCAGTCCAGCAAGCTATTGAACAAAATCTGGATTCCATTATATTGATCTTTCTTGAGGAGATTCCAGACTATAAACTGAGCCATGCTCTTTGTTTGAGAAGAGGAATGTTTAAATCTTATTGCATCTTGAACTGGCCAGTTCGGAAAGAGCAAAAAAATGCCTTTCAACAAAAACTGCAAGTAGCACTTGGATCGAGGAATTCAACGCATTAAATTATTTAAAGACTAAGTAAACAAAGATGTAGTCTCCCTATCCTAATGTAAAGAGGTTGTTGTTGTTTTTTTGAAAATTTGTTTTATTTGAAAATAGTGTAGATCCTATTCATATTTATTGGAATGGTACATCATAACTATATATTATGGACAAACACATCTCACTTCTTACTACTTATGCACTTAGTTTAACCAAATTAACCATTTTCATACTGATGAAATCACAATTTATTACTGAGGCCTCTGGAAATTTTAGAGTCTAAAAATAGTTCTCATTTAAAGAAAAACTAAGGTCACAAACTAAGTTTGTGACTTGTAGTTTAAAAAAAACTCAGGGGCCAGAGTAGTGACGCTAGAGGTAAGGTGTCTGTCTTGCAAGCGCTAGCCCAGGATGGACCAAGGTTTGATCCCTGGTGTCCCATATGGTCCTCCCAAGCCAGGAGCGATTTCTGAGCGTATAGCCAGGAGTAACCCCTGAGTGTCCAATGGGTGGAAAGAAAGAAAGAAAGAAAGAAAGAAAGAAAGAAAGAAAGAAAGAAAGAAAGAAAGAAAGAAAGAAAGAAAGAAAGAAAGGAAGGAAGGAAGGAAGGAAGGAAGGAAGGAAGGAAGGAAGGAAGGAAGGAAGGAAGGAAGGAAGGAAGGAAGGAAGGAAGGAAGGAAGGAAGGAAGGAAGGAAGGAAGGAAGGAAGGAAGGAAGGAAGGAAGGAAGGAAGGAAAGAAAGAAAGAAAGAAAGAAAGAAAGAAAGAAAGAAAGAAAGAAAGAAAGAAAGAAAGAAAGAAAGAAAGAGAGAGAGAGAGAGAGAGAGAGAGAGGAAGGAAGGAAGAAGGAAGGAAGGAAGAAAAGAAAGAGAAACTCAGAATAATGTATTATTCGTTTAATAGGAACAGTGCTATTTCAGCCACAAAGAGTAAAATATAGGGTCAGGACAATGTCTCAGTGGGACAGAATCCAAGGTTTGCATGCTGGACACCCAAACTTTATCCCCAACACTGCATGATCTCCCATGCAACATTAGGAGCAAACCTGAGCTCCAAGCTGGGATCAGCTCCAGTAATCTGTTGGAATGACATCCCCAAAATGAATGAAAATAATGTATGCAGTTTTTTAAACTGTAAAGTTTATTACTTTAGTGGTGCCTATTCTGGTTTTGATTATCTTAAACCGTAATTGCAACTTTATTTTTAATTACATTTTAAATATTTTACTAACAAAATCATTTGCAATTAATATTGATTGTGTAGTAAAATAATTTTAACAAATACCTAGATATGGATTTCTGTTATAAGAAGCATTAGAAGATATAATTTTTCTACATAAAAGCATTGTGGAAAAACTCGCTTCCTGAAGGTTAATTAGTAGGTAGGATATATAGAAATAAAATATGTCTTCTCTAGTCACAGACTGAGAGATGGCCCTGGCTAAATCACTTGGTCTCAATTTATTTTCAACTCCTGATTTTGGAAAATACAATGATAAACATTATCATATAGGTTAGTGACAAAGATCATAGTACAATATATCAGAGAAACATAATATTTCTTATTGTAATATGATATTCCCTGACACTGACAAGTTAGTTCTTTCTTCTATATATAATTCTATGTTTAAGTTAATTCTAGAAATACTCTACATGTAAGGTTCTAGACATATTTGGGGTATTTTTTTTTTTTTTTTGGTTTTTGGGCCACACCCGTTTGATGCTCAGGGATTACTCCTGGCTATGTGCTCAGAAATCGCCCCTGGCTTGGGGGGACCATATGGGACGCCGGGGGATCGAACCGAGGTCCTTCCTTGGCTAGCGCTTGCAAGGCAGACACCTTACCTCCAGCGCCACCTACCCGGCCCCTGGGGTATTTTTTATTTTACAGTAAAAGAGTTCAATTATTGTGACATTCATGATTTTTTGTGTAAATAAGTTTAGAAAGATCTGTTGAAGATAATTCTAAAAATGAAATAAAAATTTTATTTTATAGTGGAGTTCAATAATTGTAGTAGATATAAATAGCTTTAAAAGCTTTATAGTTCTTAACATACTTGGCCTAAAGTATACCAAGAAGGAAAGAAATTTAGTGGAGGAGGCAAAAACAAATATGAAAGGATGGTAGCCAGGGGCCAAGTGGTCTCAGGTGCATTGTTGGTGTTAAAAAAAATGACAGAACTAAATGTTCTAAACAAAGGCAACAATAATGGGATCAAGAGGTACAAACTTTAGCAATCCCTATTTAAAATGGGCCTGTTATGCTGGCAGGCTGGAGGGCTTAGGGTTGGTATGGGATACATTTTGGGAACATAGGCGGAGAGAGGTAGACACTGTGGTGGTATTGGTCTTTATACATTGTATGTCTAAAACCCAACTATGAAAGACATTGTAAGTCATAATGGTTTCAATAAAAATAAATCTTTATAGTTCTTACATTAAAACAGAAGAAAGTTGATATTATAATGTTGAATAATTTATATACCTGACATTTTTGTTTGTTATACATAGAAAACAGGTAGCATATTTTGTAACTTTGATGTAAGTAACTCTGGTTTAAATAATGGAGGGTTAAGTTCTGAGAATTAAGTTTACACTGTACCAGAAAGGACAATATCAACTGTCCTGCTGGTTCTGAAAAAATCTTTTGTCTTCTAACAATATGAATTTTGTGACAAACTAATTTCCACTGTTTCTTTATACATGTGAGAAGCTTTATTTCACAAAGCTTCTATCAACATTTGTTCTGTAACTGATATAATCCTGATTTATTTTTTCTCATAAAATAAAAACTACATATTATTTTATTATTTATGCACTTTTTCATTGATCTATACTCTGAACTTCATTAAATATTTCTAAATGCATTATTATATTATAGATGAACCATTAACTTGTAGAAATCAGGGCAAGAAAAAAATCTTGCTTTCATCCACCATTCTATTTGCCACTGAGATCATTGTTCAAAATGATGTAACTTGAGCTAAATTTAAGCTCAACTGGTCACAATTTTGAAAAAAATTCCTTTTTTATTATTTAATATTTAAGAGATTTTGATATGTAAGGGAGGTCCTTGTTTAACAAAATATAAATAAAACTTAAGGCCAGAGAGATAGCACAGCGGTAGGGCATTTGCCTTGCATGTGGCTGGCTGACCAGGGAAGGACTTGATTTGATTCTGGCATCCCATATGGCCCCCCAGACTGCCAGGGGTGGTTTCTGAGGGCAGAGCCAGTAGTATCCCCTGAGCATCGCTGGTTGTGACCCAGAAACCGATCAATGAATTAATCAATAAATAGTTAAAATTTAAATAAATCTAAATTTAATAAATATTTAAAAATATGTAAGAAAACTCATAAAAGTTTGTAAGCTTGAGCTTGTGTTTGACTTCCCAGGAAACAACAACTTGAACTATCTTTATGATTGTTCTCAAGAGGGATTCTTCTCCTTTGGGGTTGAGAAATGGGAGTATGGAAAAGTGTTTGCTTGATCTATTTTATATCAAACATTACTTTCAAAATGCCACAATGAACTTTGTTTTACTCCCACTCTGTTACTGGCAGGCTTGGGGGACCATATGGGATTCCGGGATTCGAACCAATGACCTTCTGCATGAAAGGAAAATGCCTTACCTCCATGCTATCTCTCTGGCCCTCAATTTCCAAAATCTAGCTGAGTCAATCGTATGAGGTTTAAAAAAAAAATCAAGGTATTTAGATTTTTCCTAAAATAGAACTAAAATCCTCAGGCTTTCTCTTATGATGGGGTGAGCTCCTTTCTTGTAATAATAAAAATAAAAATTTTAATTTATATTAAGCTGTTATAAGAAGTAAATGTAGGAAGGACATTTCTTTTGTGTTTTTTTTCTCTTTTATTGCTAATTATTTAATGTCTATTTAAATGTCTACGTTACATTATTTTTAGAGCTGAAGTGTCAGGGAAATAGCTCAACTGGTACAGCAATTGTAATACCTTCTTTCAATCCTGGAACCTCACGGCATTGAGAACAACATTGGAATAATCCTGGTTACTCAAAACACATCATCTCCAGGTCAATCACTGAGTAGAACCACAAGGCTTGAATCACAAAGCTTTGACCTTTAGGACCCTTAATAACCTTGAATGTGGCCCTGATTAAAAATTCAAGACTCAGAGCTTGAAAAAATAGTACAATGGATAAGATGTTTGCATTGCATGCATACAACCAGGGTTTGATTCCTGACACTGTATATAGTTCCCTGACCACTGCCAGGAGACAGAGCCAAGAGTAAAACCTGAACATCTCTAGTGTGGCCTCCCTCCCAGCCCTCCAAAATAATCATAACTAATTTGTTAGTGATGAAAAAATTTAAACATATTTTCTATATTTTTGAATTTTAAAATGATATTTTTTGTTCACTATAGAGATGAAAATAAATAAATAAATGAGTTAAGATCTGGGTCTCTAAGCACAAATATGCACAAGAGTTCTTTTTGGGTGATGAAAATGTCTTAAGTTGAATTATGATAATGATTTCATAACAATTGTGCAAGTTTACTAAAAATCATGAAATCTAGCCACTTAAATGAATTTTATCTTATATGTATAATATAAGTTAATGAAGCTACAAAATATTGTATCTATTGTGCCTAAATCCAAGCTACATGATATGGAATGCAGTGGAATATGGGATATTTTTGAAACAAGAAAAATAGGAATTAGGAAGCCTTACCAAATATGGACTTGGGCATGGAAGTTTTCAAGAGAAAGATCAGACATTCCAACACTTGGGAAGATTGTGATGAATAAGGTTGAAGATTGACTAGTAATGTAAAGTTGGGTGGAGACTTGAAACTAGGGCTAGAAGATTATAGAGTATGAAACGTTGCAGAGAATATTATAGAAGAGTTTAGGGACTAGAGAGATAGCACAGCGGAAGGGCATTTGCTTTGCAAGCAGCAGTCCCAGGACTAAGGGTGGTTCGAATACCAGCATCCCATATGGTCCCCCATGTCTGCCTGAGAGATTTCTGAGCACAGAGCCAGGAGTAACTCCTGAGCACTGTCGGGTGTGGCCCAAAAACCAAAACAAAAAAAAGAAGAGTTTAAATTTCAAAAGTGAGGTATTTTGATGTAGAGGTATATGGTTTTCACAGGCAAAACCAGAAATTACAAAGCAGGAGTTGAATAGAGTACAGTACTTAGATGTTCACAGTCCAAGGGCCCAAGTGATCATATAGTGGGTAGGACATTTGCTTTGCAATCAGCTACTGGGTTTGATTTCCTGATATTCTATATGGTCTCCGGAGTCTGAAAGGCATAATCCCTGAGCACAGAGCCAGGAGTAAACCTGAGCACTGCTGGATGTAGACAAAAAACAAACAAACAAACAAAAAAAAAACCAAAGAACAAACACTTTAAAAATTATTCACAGTTGAAACTACAGGGCTTATTCTCATGTAGCAGAAATTTGAGGTATTGATTTTGTATTAAACATTTAAAACTTTATTAAAATACAAAAAATATACATGAGGTTAGTGAAGTATACAGGGGCTAAGTTTCTGCCTTTCATGTAGCTAAAACTAGTTGATTCTAGTACTATATAAACCTTTAAGCACCGACTGGAATAAATGTAAACACAGAGCTAGGAGTAGTCCCAAGCATCATTAGATGTGACCTAACCCCACCACCATGAAATACAAAGTATGGCATGCAACTAATCAGTTATTCATTAAACCAAGTAATAAAATAGTCCTCTTTTGCTTCTGAAACTCTCCAGCTTTTTCCAACTTCCTGTGAAGGGAGAAACTGGCTTCGTCATGTGGCTTTTTGCCATCATTTTAATACTCAAACCAATACTGGGCAAGAGTCCTTGGTCTTTTCAATATAGAACATTTTTATGTCTATGAAAATTTCTGAGCTGCCAATTTTTTTATTCTTTTACTTCTGTTTTTCTTATATCCGTTCTCAGCTGACTGATTCCAGGATAAAGAATAATAAAAGGTTGGGAAACTTGTTTTGATTTACAAAGGAGTGAAATAAGTGAGATTAGGAAAAGAGAATAACAAAAGGGGGTGCCATCACAATTAAATCTGAGGTCGCAACAGAATCTGCAGGGAGCTCTGGAGTCCAAATAACCTCACATAAATATAAGGTATGACAAATGTAGGCAAAGAGAACTATTGTGAAGCCTAAGAAGGAAAGGCTTGGGAAACAGTATGACAAACTACTTTTGTTATGTGCTTTTTCTATGCATGTTAAAATAGAACCTGTCTTTGCTGTTTTAAACAAAGATTAAATCCCCATAACCTTCCCCCGGAGATTGCAACCCCCGTTGAGTGTACATAGGATGCCTTCAAGGGCAGGAAGTGCCGACCACCACAAGATCTTCAACAAGATATGTGAACCAACCCTGTGACATGAAGTGCCGACCACCACAAGACCTTCAACAAGATGAGTGAGCCAACACTATGACGCATTGGTACCAGATGCTGTACTCCTTCTATTCCCCTGTCTAACTGTAAAAGTTCCCCCTTTTTTCTTGATCAGGGCTCTCTGGACTTCATCCAGAAGCCCTAGCTAGCTAGAATTAATAAACCTACTTTGCTATTTGCATTCCTGATGAATTTGGAGTCTTTATTTGAGGCGGTGGGCTTTCACGGACCCTAACTATGGGAGCATGTCGGGGAAGCCAATAAGCCCTCATTAAAGACCCTAAAGTTCTAAGGATGTGGGTTTATCTGGAAAAGGTACCTGGAGAAGGCCTAGGTCAAGAGAGAGTCTTTAAGACTCTTAGGGGAGGTTGGAGTCCAGTTTTCATGTCTCCCTCCCATGGATAACTAGGGGATCTTTGAAGAATTAAGGCCCCAGGGAGATAGGAGCCAATGCTGAGTGGTCCTTGTCTCTCTTCCATTGAGCTCTCTCAGGCCGAAATCAGACAAAGTGGACTGAGATTGGGGCCGAATTTTAGTGTCTCCCTCAGTCCAAGGTAGGAGCAAGACCTACAGATCCCTTGACAAGTCCTTGCTGGGTTTCTGAAGCAGGAATGCAAGACCCCTGAGAGCGAATCCTTTGCAGGTTGGTTTCATTTTCTTCTGTTTAAATTGGAACATTTAGGGTTGAGGGAGATGTTCCTCCACACCCTGAGGGGTCATAGACCTCTTTTGGTAGATTATATACCAAGCCTAAAAGTGTGAGAAATCTTCAGAGGTGTTTGTGTGGACCAGTCAGAATGTGTGAAGTGAGAAAGGAATCTGTGTTGTGGTATTTCTTTACCCTATCCTAAAAACATGAAGAGAAATTTTTGGGAGAATGCCACCCCACTTAGTGTTATTGGAATTGTGTTTGAGTTTAGCAGGTTTTGTGTTAGCCTGTGTGTGTCTTCTTATATGCAAGTCTGATTGCTCTGTTAGAGAAGACAAAGAGTGGCAGGAGTGTGGGGTCATAAACTCTAACTTATCTCAATGGCCATCAGGATCTAAATTTGTCCTGGAGAAGGTCTGGACTTTGTGACTGACCACCTCAGCCGAAGGGCAGAAAGGACTAAAAAGGATCGCAACAGGAATTATTGAGCAAGGTCATAATAACAGATTGTCAGTCAAAGAAAAACTTCCGTCATTTTAAATGCAAGAGGACTAGAAATGTTATGAAAATTGGGACTTTCATAATTCAACTGATGAAAATTTCTGGTTTTAAAGGTATTTGTAAATAAAAATTGTGTGGGGGAAATGACATGATTAGCCATTATAAATAATATTATTAATTTTGTGAATACTTAATATTATTAAGATAACTAAATTTCATAATTGGGTTGTCAACAGGTATCAAATTTAATTTTGGTCTTGAGATCCAAATGTCAAAATGTTTTAAATGTTTTTATAGGATATAATAAAGGACAATTTGGTCCAGTCAAATGTAAGCAATTTGTTTTTCACAGTTGGAAGTAAGAAAATAAAATTATCAGTACTTAGATAAAATGCAGACTCTTCAAAATTAGAGCACAATTAGTCTTAATCTATCTTTCTGAGGGTTTTACAATTTAAGTTACTGTAATGTTAAAATTTGAAGTAATCTACAGAGCTGTTTTGTAGTGAATATGTTTTGGACCTATTCTTAGCAAATAAGTTAATTTTAATTGTATAATTGTATTACTTGTTTAGAAGTATTTACAGATTTATTTGTATTGTCAGGGCAAGGCACAACCTCCTTGCTTCACATTGGTATGACATGTTCAATTATATGCATTTACTAAATTTAGCAATTTTATAAGTTAAAACTGAAGCAGCAGGAAATTATAAGGTGTGTGTGTAAAGTATATATTTAAAATTGCTAAATGAGGTCAGAGAAAGAAAACTATTTTGGAGAATGTGCCGAATTATTGAGTAGGGAGCAGAGTAAGTAATAATGTGTGTGATGAGGTCATATAAAATTGCGATTCCTCTGGAGTACAAATCTTAAGAGTCTTTTTAAGGGAATTTATATATATATATATATATATATATATATATATATATATATTGTAATGATGAAGAATTATTTTTTGTTAAACTGACAATCTGACATGTAACACTTTTAACATGTAACACTTATGAGCACAGTAAAGGACCATAACTTTTGAATTTATTAAATTTTGATTCAATGTTTTGACTAAAATTTTCTTTTCAAATACAACCACAGTAAGTTAAAAGGAACCTTCATTAGCTTTGACTATAAAAATAGGCTTAATTTAGGGAGAGGGAGGCTGCAGCTGGACCCAGAAGATCCCATATGCCAGGATTCCTGCTCCTCTCCTACGGGTATGGCTGGGAATCTGGGCAGACAGCTGGCCAATGGCCTCCTAGGCTGACCACTTAGTCCAGGAGACCAAGAGCCCCCCATGCCAGACTGGTCTTCAGGGCCAGGTCTGGCAACTGGGCTCTGGGGGGAGTGGGGAGGAGGGAAACTCCAATCCCATGCTTTTTCAAACTGGAGAGGAAGGCTGCAGCTGGACACAGAAGATCCCACATGCCAGGATTCCTGCTCCTCTTCTACTGGCATGGCTGGGAATCTGGACAGACAGCTGGCCAAAGGCCTCCAGGACTGACCAGATAGTCCAGGAGACCGAGAGCCTCCCAGACCAGGCTGACTTTCAAGGCCAGGTCTGGCATCTGAGCTCTGGGGGGATGGGGAGGAGGCAAACTCCTCTCCCATGCTTTTTCGTTTTTCATATTGAAGAGGGAGGCTGCAGCTGGACCCAGAAGATCCCACATGCCAGGATTCCTGCTCCTCTCCTACGGGTATGGCTGGGAATCTGGGCAGACAGCTGGCCAATGGCCTCCTGGGCTGACCGCTTAGTCCAGGAGACTGAGAGCCCCCCATGCCAGACTGGTCTTCAGGGCCAGATCTGGCAACTGGGCTCTGGGGGGAGAGGGGAGCAGGGAAACTCCTCCCGTATTCATACTGGGCCCCCTGCAGCAGTGTCTTTTCTTATTAATACTCATTTTCATAACTGCAAGGGCGAATTGCGCCTGCACGACAAATATATTTTAAGTATTATCTAAAAATATTCTTTATTCTAGATGGCTCCTAGGAAAGAAAATGGAATGCCAAAGATTTGGATGATAACACTCAAATAGATCTTTAAAGTCAGTCTTTATGGGGATGTGACTTTCCGTACTGACTCCAAGCCAAAATCACAAACAATTCAATTATATAGGCACCAAGATTGACCTGCCCCAACAGACCACCTTCCAGCTCTTCAGTGAAAGACACCCTCTAGGTCCCCATTCTCATGCCTCGGCAAAGAACTACAACCACCACGCCTGCTGACTCATGCTTAATGGTCCCTCTCACCCCCACCAAATCATGGACTGTTGCACAATACAGGAATCAGCCTCAACAAAACCTCCAGCTCAAAGACACTATATGGTCTCGTAATGCAGCAAAGCATCTCTCAAACTCAATTCCAAGGCCTGTGAATTGAAAGACTTTTACTCCCCAAGAATATATCAAAAGACCTAATTGGGAGTCTTATATTGCCTATGGAAGCTCAATACCTGTATAACAATACATCTTAAGATGTGTATTCCTAAATATACAGGTAGCCTCCTTCATCACTTGTTTTATTCGAATACCTTTTCTTTTTAACTCAGTTCTATTTATTTGTTCTATTTTAATATATACATTTTTTCTCTATCTTTACCATTGCTTGGTACAAAAAACCTTGACTGAGATAAAAGCTCAGAACAAAACCAGACGACAGAGACTGTGTGTGCAGCCTGTCATCCTTACCCAGAATAGCACCAGCAACACAGTATGACACCATACATTTTTGTATGGGCACAGTAAATAAAAGGGGAAACCATAGACACAGAAACAAGATCTTATCTTCTAGAAATAAGAACTCACTTTTTTTAATATAATTTTTATTTTGATAGTGGCTTACATATTGTTGACAATAATATTTTAGGTACATATTTACATAAAATCAGGGGGGATTCCCATCACCAATTTGTCCTCCCTACACCTCCATTTTCGTCCTACCTCCCATATCCTCTTCCCTCACCCCGGGGGCTACTAGAATATTCCTCTGTACCTAGCCTACTACTTAGTTGTCTTGCACCTGTTTGGTTTTAGTGCCTCCCTCATTTCCTCCTCTAACTGGGAGGCAGGACTAGCTAGTTCAAGTTACGTGGTTTTGTTTGAAGAAGAGAAAAGTAATAAACTGGGGTAAAAGTCTAATACGCCCAAAATGGGCGGAATCCTTCTAGAGGCTCTCATCATCGATTTGAGAGACGAAGGAGAAAAAGAAGGTGAAACACTCCACCAGTACAAAAAGAAGTGTCAAATATCCAGTGAGGACTCCAACAATAACAATAAGCACCACAAAAAAAAAAAAGCCATGGTCTTGAGATAAGAAACATGGCATATCACATAAAGAAAGAAAAGAAAAGAAGAGAAAAAAATAAGTATAAATGGGGACAACAGCTTCAATAACCACACCAAAGCTAAGAAATCGACCAAAAATAGATAGGTAAATAAAAATAATAATAATAAATGAAGATAAAAAATAATATATAAAAAATAATGTTTTGTGCTTTTTGCTTTTTTTCCCCTCCTGCCCTGGCAGAGTAAATATTGGGGTCATTCGAAAAGGAATTTACTTGGCCTAAGAGATATGGGGTTTCTCTACCTTTGGAGTATATTGTCATGGGATTAACTATAGACTCTGATCAGGATCATTTACTCTCCCGGTGGTGCTTTTGTGGTGTTTGGAAGACTTCTGCTCCGTCCTGGGTGATACAATCAGACCTCTGTATCTAGAGATCTCAGTATCTGCACAGGTCCAGAAGTGGGACATATGATGAAGTCAGTCTTTGTGGTTCTAGAAGTTCTGTTTTCTCAGTGTCATTTTAATCCATCTTCTGTGGTTGGTGGTCTTGGTCTTTGCACTGAACCTAGGATGGCACCTAGGATAGCATCTTTCTTTGTGTTTCCAGAAGCCCCATTCCGTTGAATTGTCTCTGCCAGACCTTTGGAACTGGGGATCATGGTTATTGTGCAGGTCGTAGTTCAAACCCTAGACTAGGGCTTTTTTTTTTTTTTTTTTTTTTTGGTTTTTGGGCCACACCCGTTTGACGCTCAGGGGTTACTCCTGGCTCAGAAATCGCCCCTGGCTTGGGGGGACCATATGGGACGCCGGGGGATCGAACCGCAGTCCTTCCTTGGCTAGCGCTTGCAAGGCAGGCACCTTACCTCCAGCGCCACCTACCCGGGACTAGGGCTTTTTTATTGGTCCCAAGATATATACAGTCTGGTCATGGTTCTAGCAGCCAGTCATCTGTAAATCGCAATCTTGGCTTTTGGACCTACCAAAGGGTGACAAGTCTTCTGATTTTGTCTTATTGTTAGCTGGTAAGGTAGGATAACCTGCTCTTAGGTCAAGTTGTTCCCATTTTCCTCATTGTCAGGATATCATATTAGAGCTGGCACTTGTTGGTGGCCCAGCAGTATTAAGGCTGTCCTGGATGGGATTTGTTTCCTGAAGCTGTTGTGAAGAACTGTGCAGAGTAGTTGTCACCAAATTTTTTTCTCCCTTTTTTCTTATCCTTTTTATCTCCAATGACGGTGGAATGGATGCTCATCTACAACAAGCTGTAAAGTGGAGACCAGTTGCACTAGCATTCTGAGGGGGGGGGGTAAAGGAGGGAGATATGGGATGCATACTGAGAATAGGGGCGGAGGGAGACAGCACTGGTGGTGGGAATGCCCCTCATTCATTGTCACTATGTACCATAAAGGATGCAGTGAAAGTTTCTTTGGTCACAATAAAAATGAAAAGAAAATAGGCTCAATTTGCTTTAAAAAGAATAAATGGAATTCCTAGTAATTAAAAAATTATTAACTTGATGAGGTCTTCAAAGTAGGGACATTTGTTCGTTTCTTAAGACAGTTTTTTTACACCTTTAATAGTCATAGTTTATGTTTTTTGGTTTTAACTTCCTAGTAACATCTCAGTTATGTAACCAAGGTTTATTATATGTTAGAAAAATCAAATCATCACATTGCTAATTAACCAGAATAAACAAGTTTTTTGTTTTGTTTGTTTTTTTAAATAACTTCTAAATTGAATCACTGTGTGATACACAGTTACAAAGACCTACATGATTGAGTTTCAGTCTTACAATGTTCTAACACCTATCCCTTCCCCAGTCCACCATTCCTGCCACCAATGTCCCCAGTTTTCCTCCCACCATGTTCTCTCACTCTCAGCCTGTCCCTATAGCAGGTATTTCTTCTTTCTCTCTCTCTCTCTTCCTTTTTTCCTTTTAGGTACTGTAGTTTGCAATACTGAAGGAGTATCAGGCATATCACTAAACAGAATTTTTACAATATGAAGCACTGCTTCTAATAAAGTCATAGAAAATTAATAATCACAGTGAGAAACAATGATTTTCTATATTTACTGTCACATATTTCACCCCGCCTGAGCCAGACAGTACCTCATCCAGGGCTCATGTTATGAGAACAGCATGCAACTGGCAATTAACAGAAGAGCCTAGGAGCAACTAATTTCTGTCTGAAAGACTGCTGATAGGTGAACAATAAGAATAATAGACCTAGCATCTTGCTACAAATTGTTTATCATGCTCTCAATTATAGATCATTTTCAAATGATCTTCCAACAAAAGGATCAATCATTCTTTCATTGTGCCTCCTTCATGAGTTTGGCTGCTGGAAACATTATAGGCACTACTCAGACACTGTTCCTTCTCAATCTGTCTTCCTATGACTTCTGTTCTTTCTCTAGTGATTTGAGACACTATGGCTGTCATTTTAATTTGCCACTAATTCTTTAGAGAAATGTTCTCATTAAAGACTTTCCTAGAGAGATCAGCATGATACTATGATATGAAGTACTTCCATAATTTAATTAATATCCCACAAGGGTATAGTTTCATAGGACTATCATAACAAAGTGCCTAAACTGGATGACTTGGAATAAATACATACTTTCATTGTTCTGTGTTCTGACTATTAGAAATCTAGTATCAGATGTCCTTCATACATGCTTCATGTAAAATCCAAGAGGGAAAAAGAAATTTTCCTTGCTTCTTTCTAGCTTCCAGTGGTGGTGATCAAATACCTTGGCTGGGAACTCTGCATCCCATTGCTACCAACACTTCTTTTTGCTCATTTGTTCAACAGTCTTTCTTCATAAGAGTGCAGCAGTGAAATTAGATTAGAGCTGATCTTTTTTACCTTGGTTTTATATATATATATATATAGACCTATTTCCAAATATGGCCATTTTCTCATGAGCTGGGAATAATGATTTTTAATGTATCTTTGAGGAACACAGCCCAACATAGAAAGGACACATGCTAACATATCTTTTAGGCAGAGTAGATTCAAGACAAGCATCTGGAAAATATGCAGATTTTATAGTTTTATAGTATTCATGTATAAAGTATATATAATCATATATAAAGATATGCATTGCCCATACTAGTTTCTTGGTGACCTTTCACTATCTTAAAGTGATTTTGGTTAATAAAGGTACTTAATTTTAATGAAGTCAGCTTGCTTTCTTTTTCTTTTCTGGTAAATGATTTCTGTTGTGCTTAAGAAATATGCTCCTCTTTCATTGATGAAGATAGTTTTCCATATAATCTGCTTCAATCCTTATTGCTTTATTTTTTGGGGGGGGCACACCATTGATGCTCAGGGTTTAATCCTGGCTATGCACTCAGAAATCACTCCTGGCTTGGGGGGACCATATGGGATGCCGAGGGATCAAACTGAGGTCGGTCCTAGGCTGGCGCTTGAAAGGCAAAGGCCTCACCTCTAGTGCCACCACTCCTAGCACCACTGCTCAGGCCCCCTGCTTTATATTTTATATTTATTCATCACAATTTATTTATAATTAATGGCTATTTATTTAATAAATCAAGAGTACATATATTTGACCTATAGCATTTTTCTCTCATGTTCCACTGATCTATATATTCCTGTATCAATAATACACTTAATTAATTATAGTAATCTGATAAGAAATATTGAAGTTTGATAGTGAGTTCCCCAATTTTGTTACTCTTTAAAAAAATGTTAACTATTTTTGACCACTAATGTTTTCATATAAATTTTAACAGTAAATTTTCAACTTCTGTTAAAAAAACTTTTCATATTTTGCTTGTATTTTGTTTCACTTATAAATTAATTTAGAATATTATTACTTATATTATTGATTCTAGTAATCCTTACATAGATATTAAAATACTTTAAATTTACATTTTATAGTGTTACAGAGAACACTTAACACAGTTTTGCTTATATTTATTTCTATTCAGTGTTTATGCTTTTGAAGATGTCATTTTAAACTATATATATACTCTTGGGTTTTTATTTGTTTGTTTTTGTTTGTTTTGGGGTCACACTTGGCATCGCTCAGGGGTTATTCCTGGCTCTACACTCAAAAATCGCTCCTGGCAGGCTCGGGAGACCATATGCGATGCTGGGATTCAAACCACTGTCCTTCTGCATGCAAGGCAAACACCTTACCTCCATGCTATCTCTTTGGCCCCTAAAACTGTATATATTCTTAAATGATTTCTTAAGTGTATATATGTATGTTCTGAATTTTTTAGTAGAATATCTAACTGCAAATAAATTTGAGAGGCCAGGAGAGAGTACAGCAGCTAGGATACTGTACTCTCTTATAGCAACATGTTGGAATCTTGGATTACATGGTCCTCTAAGCATCTTAGCATACAGCCCTTGAGTACCCTGATTTCTGTTTGGTGTGACTTCAAGGTTCCTAGCACAACAAATGTGGCTGAGTATCCCAGCACTGCATGACCCAAGCAGCTTCCCATCCTTGGGTCTTAACATTGAACCATTCATTACCCAATTAATAGAAACGTGCCCTCTGGTGGAAATTTTGTGTCTCCTAGGCACCACATGAGAGCACATCTCCACTAAATAAATAATTAGATGAATATATATATATATATATATATGTGTGTGTATATATATATATATTTAGATGAAAATATTTTAATGGTCATCAACCTTTTAAAAATTTACTTCTTAGGGCCAGAGAGATAGAACTGTGCTTAGGGCACTTGTTTTGCTCAAACTTGACTCAGGTTCAATCCCAGCACATATGATCACCAAAACCCATCCAGGAGTGATCCCTGAGCACAGAGGCAGTATCATATGTGTAAATATGTTTTTTTTGTAAATATATATCATTCACTCAAGAAAAATAATAGAATTATATATATATTTTCCTTCCCTGGTTGCTCATAAAATGTTTGCATGCAAGATTGCCAGAAAACCACTAGGTGTCAAACTTTCTCTTCTTGTACATGTTTAAACTCCAGATGGAATTTTTTGACTTGTATACCTTGGTAAGAGTTAGGATTCACAGATATTTTTGCTTTAATACAGATGTAAAGTTCTTATTAGAGTGTCATTGGTATAACATTGGAACAAAAAGTGGAAACTTTATGTTACAACATAAAATTTGATAAATGGGTTCACTGACATCCCTTAGTACCATTTTGTATGTTTTTTTAAATTTTGGAGAGGGGGTTGGGTCACACCCAGAGGCGCTCAGGAATTACTCATGGCTCTGCACTCCGAAATCACTCCTGGCAGGCATGGGGACCAAATGGAATGCTGGGATTCAAGACACGGTCCATTCTGGATTAGCTGCTTGCAAGGCAAATGCCCGACCAGTGTGCTATCTCTCAGGCCCTATTTTTAAAATATTTTTAATAATTTACTGTAGAATACATTTTTCCAATTAAAGGTAAAATAAAAACAATTCCAAAATAGTTAATACAAATTTATTAATCAAATATTAATCAGGCCTTGGAAGTGAGCCACGTAAATATGTTTTGTGAAAAGTTAAAGACTAAATCATGATACAATACAACAGGGGTGGCGAACACGCGGCTCTGGAGCCGCATGCGGCTCCCGGCCAAAATGAATGTGGCTCTTTGCCTCTTATCATTTTGAAATGATTGGATCAGCCTTAATATGTCTGAAAAAAATTGGATCCTGCCTTTATGTGAAAATGCTTCCCCTAGACCAGGGGTCCTCAAACTTTTTAAACAGGGGGCCAGTTCACTGTCCCTCAGATTGTTGGAGGGCCAGATTATAGTAAAAACAAAAATTATGAACAAATTTCTATGCACACTGCATATATCTTATTTAGAAGTGAAGAAACAAAATGGGAATAAATACAATATGTGGCCCGTGGGCTGTAGTTTGAAGACCCCTGCCCTAGACCCTGAGCCCTATATAAACTTGTTAAGGAAACTGCTTGGGGTCTGACTCAAAAAGCTGTGACAGTGAGAGTCAGATCAAAAAGAAAAATTACATTCAAAGGAGCATCCTTAAGACTTACAACAGATATGTCACAAGAAACTCTCAAGGTCAGAAGACTGTGGTGGGATATTGTGACAAGACTGAATGAAATGGAGGCTTCACCTAAAATACTGCACCAAGCTCAATTCACATTCAGGTTTGAAGGAAGGATTCATAGCTTCAAAGATAAGCAACAGCTCAGAAACTTCACAGATGCAAAACCAGCCTTAAAGAAAAAAACTGAAAGGTCTACTTTAAGACAAGACAGACAAACAGACACACCAAACTTATCCACAAAGATGACATTAAATCTTATGACAATCATCTCTCCCAATGTCAATGGACTAAATGCACCAGTTATGAGACACAGAGTGGCGAAAGGGATCAAAAAGATGAATCCAACCTTCTGCTGCCTACAAGAAACACACCTGAATACTCAGAACAAACATACACTCAAAATCAAAGGCTGGAGGAAAATCATTCAAGCAAACAGCACCCTTAAAAAAGCTGGGGTGGCCATATTAATATCAATGACACAAACTTTAGGCTCAGAAAAGTTGTAAAGGACAAAGATGGATATTTTGTACTAATCAAGGGATATGTTAGCAGGAAGAAATCACTTTCCTAAACATATATGCACCAAATGAGGGACCAGCAAAGTATTTAATACAATTGGTGACAAATCTGAAAGAGGACATTAATAATAATTAATAATATATATATGACATTCCAACCACAGAAACCTGGATACACATTCGTCTCCAATGTAGATGGGTCATTCTCCAGGATAGAACACATGCTGGCACATAAAACATACCTCCATAAAATCAAGAGGATAGAAATTTTTCAGGCTACCTTAGCTGAACACAAGGCTCTGAAATTAGATGTGAACTACAAAGCGACACAGAAGAATGTTAACAACTGTAAATTAAACAGTCTGCTAATGAACAACCAGTGGGTCCAAGATAAAATCAAAGAGGAAATCAAAACTTTTCTGGAAAACAACCAGTGGGTCCAAGATAAAATCAAAGAGGAAATCAAAACTTTTCTGGAAACATGACAATAAAGAAACAAATTATCAGAATCTATGGGACACAGATAAAGTAGTACTGAGAGGAAAATTTATAGCTTTGCGAGCACATATCATGAAGGAAGAAGTGGCATACATCAATAGCCTAATGACACAGCTCATACAATTAGAAAATGATCAACAAAAGAAACCAAAAGTGGGGAGCCAGAAGGACATAGCAAAGCTGAGAGCCAAAATCAATAAAGTGGAAACCTAAAAAACAATCCGAAAGATCAATGAAAGCAGAGGTTGGTTCTTTGGAAAAATAAAACAAATTGATAGACCATTGGCAAAACTCACAAAGAAAGAGACAAACTTGATATCCTGTATTAGAAATGAAAAGGAGAAGATCACTACAGATATTGCAGAGATTCAAAGAGTAATTAGAGACTACTTGAAGAAACTCTATGCTGCCAAATATGAGAATTTGGAAGAAATGAATAAATTCTTGGACTCCTACCACCTTCCACGGTTGAATAAGGAAGATGTAGCATACCTAAACACCCCTTCACCATTGACGAAATTAAAATGGTAATCAAATGTCTGCCCAAAAAGAAAAGACCAGGCACAGATGGATTCAGTAATGAATTTTTTCAAACCTTTCAGAGGAACTACTACCAATCCTGGCCAGGCTCTTGCATGAAATTGAAAAATATTGGCACACTTCAAAATAGCTTTTATGAAGCCAATGTCACCTTGATACCAAAAGCAGACAGAGATGCTGCCAGAAAAGAAAATTACAGACCAATATCCTGATGAACACAGATGCAAAGATCTTCAACAAAATCTTCGCAAAAAGAATCCAATGCTTCATAAGAAGAACATTTACTATGATCAAGTAGGTTTCATCCCAGAAATGCAAGGATGGCCTAACATCTGTAAATCTATCAACATAATACACAATATCAACAATAAGAAAAATAAAAATCACATGATCATATCAATAGACACAGAGAAAGCATTTGATAAGGTCCAATATCCATTCTTAATAAAACTATCAGCAAGATGGAAATGAAAGGAACATTCCTCAATATAGTCAAGGCCATAGTGACATATATCATCCTCAATGGAGAAAAACTAAAAGCCTTTCCTCTACATTCTGGTACAAGACAGGGCTGTCCTCTCTCACCATTGTTATTCAACATAGTACTGGAAGTACTTGCTGTACCAATTAGGCAAGAAAAAGATATTAAGGGAATCCAGATAGGAATGGAAGTAGTCAAACTCTCACTGTTTGCAGATGACATGATACTCTACTTAGAAAACCATAAAGACTCTACCAAAAAGCTTCTATAAACAAGAAACTCATGTAGCAAGGTGGCAGGCTACAAAATTAACACACAGAAATCAATGGCCTTTTTATACACCAATAATGATAGGGAAGAGATGGATGTCAAGAGGCAATCCCATTCACATTAGTGCCACACAAACTCAAATATCTTGGAGTCAACTTGACTAAAGACATGAAGGGCTTATACAAAGAAAACTACAAAAGCCTGCTTCAAGAAATAAAAGAGGACACAATAAAATAGAGACACATACCCTGCTCATGGATTGGCAGGATTAAATTATTAAAATTGCAATACTCCCCAAAGCATTGTACAGATTTAATGCGATTCCTCTAAAAATACCTATGCCATTCTTCAAAGAAGTGGATCAAACATTTCTGAAATTTATTTGGAACCATAAACACCCTCGAATAGCTAAAGCACTCCTATGGAAAAGAAATATGAGAGGCATCACTTACCCCAACTTTAAACTGTATTACAAAGCAATAGTTATCAAAACAGCATGGTATTGGAATAAAGACAGACCCTTAGATCAATGGAATAGGCTTGAATACTCAGAGAATGTTCCCCAGATATAAAATCACCTAATTTATGATAAAGGAGCAAGAAATCCTAGATGGAGCAGGGAAAGCCTCTTCAACAAGTGGTGTTGGCACAACCGGTTAGCCACTTGCAAAAAAGAGAACTTAGATCCCCAGCTAACATCATGTATGAAGGTAAAATCCAAATGGATTAATGATCTTGATATCAGTCCTGAAACCATAAGGTATATAGAACAACAGGTAGGTAAAAACACTCCATGAATTGAGATATAGGCATCTTTATGGACAAAACTGCACTCTCCATACAAGTGGAAACAGAGATAAACAGATGGGAATACATTAAGCTGAGAAGTTTCTGCACCTCAGAGGAAACAGTACCCAGGAAACAAGAGCCACCCATTGAGTGGGAAAAACTGTTCACCCAATACCCATCAGAAAAGGGGCTAATATCCAAAATATACAAGTCACTGATAGAACTTTACAAGAAAGAAAATCTAATCTCTTCAAAAAATGGGGAGAAAAAAGGAACAGACACTTTGACAAAGAAGAAATACAAATGGCCAAAAGGCACATGAAAAAATGCTCCACATCACTAATCATCAGGGAGATGCAAATCAAAACAACTATGAGGTACTATCTCAAGCCAGAGATTGGCACATATCACAAAGAATGAGAACAAGCAGTGCTGGCTGGGATGTGGAGAAAAAGGAACTCTTATTCACTGCTGGCGGGATGCCGTCTAGTCCAACTTTTCTGGAAAACAATATGAAGATTCCTCCAAAACCTGGAAATTGAGCTCCCATATGATCCAGCTATACCACTTCTAGAGATATGCCCTAGGAACACAAAATTACAATACAAAAATCTTTTACTCACACCTATATTCATTGTCTCACTATTTACAATAGCCAGACTCTGGAATCAACCAAGTTGCCCTTCAACATATGAATGCCAAAAGAAACTGTGGTACATATATACACAATGGAATATTATGCAGCCATTAGGAGACATGAAGTCATGAAATTTTCTTATACATGGATGTACATGGAGTCTATCATGCTGAGTGAAATAAGAGAGAGAGAGAGAGAGAGAGAGAGAGAGAGAGAGAGAGAGAGAGACTCAGCATAGTCTCACTCATCTATGGGTTTTAAAAAAAATAAGAGACATTTTTGCAATAATCCTCAGAGAAAAAGTGAGGAGGGCTGGAAGGTCCAGCTCACAGACATAAAGCTCACCACAAAGAGTGTTGAGTGCAGTTAAGAGAAATAACTACACTAATAACTATCCTAACAATGTGAATGAATGAGGGAAGTGGAAAGCCTGTCTAGAGTAGGTGGGGGTGGGGTGGGGAGGAGGGAGATTTGGGACATTGGTGATGAGAATGGTGCTGGTGAAGAGGGTGTTCTTTATATGACTGAAACCCATCTACAATAATATTTGTAATCAAGGTGTTTAAATAAAGATATTAATAAAAATAATATTAAAAATAAATGAAAATGGGGGGGCAAAAAGATTGCAGAGTGGTAGGGCATTTGCCTTGCAAGTGGCAGACCCAGGACTGATATTCTTTCAATTCCTAGCAGTCCCTCGAGCCTGTCAGGACTGATTTCTGAGTGCGTTTTCAAGATTAACCCCTGAACACCACGGGGTGTGGCCTAAACAGCAAAAGAAAACAAAAGAAAACAAAACAAAAAAGAGAGAAATAAAAAGAAATTTAAAGGGTAATCTGAGACTACTTTGAGAAACTCTATGCCAAAAACAAAACAAACAAACAAAAAAAAACAAGAGAACTTGAAAGAAATGGATAAATTCTTAGAGTCCAATCATCTTCCAAGGTTGACCAAGGATGATCTAGCTTATCTAACCAGACCCATCACTTTGAGTAAATTGAAACTGTAATAAAAAATCTTCCCAGGAACAAAAGCCCAGGCCCAGATTGATTTACTAATGAATCCTTTCAAACCTTTCAAGAGGAACTACTAGTAGTGAACATTTGAAACAAAGCCAGAGAGATTTGGTGCCAATTTTGAGAGACTTTCTGGTTTTTGCCTTTGAGGCCTGATTTGCTCTTTCCATTATTTCTGAATATTGTGGTTTCTAGCAGAATGCAAATAATACTTATGTCACTAAACTTTGACATATCTTTGCTGAGTTATCTCTGCAATGACTGAGGGACCGGTTCTCACTCAGTAAGCTACAGGGAAGATCAAATCTGGGAATTATCTCTGAGAAACATCTAAATCACATTATGTACCTACTTAGTCCTAGTGGAAATACATCTGGCCATCTGTTCAAACAAGATCTAGCAAGTATCTGAAAGTAAATTTTGTTCAGGTAATCAAGTCAAGTCTAGAGATCAATTGTTTCTGGGATATGTTCAATGCCTTTGTGTACTATTGATTAGTTATGAAATCTGTGTCCCCTTTTGGTTTGTAGGAGTTCAGATTTCAGAAGTCTGGGACATTTGCCTCAAAGTTTAAATAGTTCCTCTCTTGCAAAGTTAGAGTGACTGAAAACACAGAATTTCATTTCTTTTAAAATAAAATCTTTATTTAAGCACCATGATTAAAAGCATGATTGTAGTTGGGTTTCAGTCATAAACAGAACATCTCCCTTCACCAGTTCAACATTCCCACCACCAATGCACCCCTCCTCTCCTACTTCTGCCTGTATTTGAGGCAGGCATTCTATTTCTCTCAGTCTTTAACATTGTCATGCTAGTTGTTAGTGTAGTTATTTCCCTAACAGCATTCAACACTCTTTGTGGTGAGCTTCAAATTGTGAGCTGGTCCTTCCAGCCCTGCCAGCCCTTAACTTTAACTTTATAAACTCTGGGCCTAATTGCAATAATGTCTTTAATTTTTCTTAAAATTCATAGATGAGTGAGACTATTCTGTGTCTATCTCTTTCCCTCTGACTTAATTCACTCAGCATAATAGATTCCATCCACGTATAGGAAAATTTCATGACTTCATCTCTCCTGACAGATGCATAATATTCCATTGTGTATATATACCACAGTTTTTTTTAGCCATTCGTCTGTTGAAGGGAATCTTGGTTGTTTCCAGAGTCTAGCTATTGAAAATAGTGCTGCAATAAATATAGATGTGAGGAAGGGATTTTTGAATAAATTTTTGTGTTCCTAAGGTGTATCTCTAGAAGCTGGATCATATAGGAATTTAATTTCCAGTTTTTTGAGGAATCTCCATATTGTTTTTCATAAAGGCTGGACTAGACAGCATTTCCACCAGCAGTGAATGAGTGTTCCTTACTCCTCACATCCCTGCCAGCACTAATTGTTCTTGTTTTTGTGATATGTGCCAGTCTTTATGGTCTTTATGGTGTGAGATGGTAACACATAGTTGTTTTGAGTTGCATCTCCCTGATGATTAGTTATGTGGAGCATTATTTCATGTGTCTTTTGGCCATTTGTATTTATTCTTTGAGGAAGTGTCTGTTCATTTCTTCCCCCCATTTTTGATGGAGCTATATTTTTTTTTATTAAGTTATGTCAGTACCTTGTATATTTTCGATATTAGCCCCTTGTTTGAAGGGTATTGTGTGAATAGCTTGTCCCTTTTTCTGGGTGGCTTTTTTATCCTAGGCATTATTTTCTTTGAGGTGCAGAAGCTTCTCAGCTTAATATAGTACCATCTGTTTATCTCTGCTTCCACTTGTTTGAAGCATGTTGTTTTCTCCTTGAAGATGCCTCAATGACATAGAGTGTTTTGTCTATGTATTTTTCTATATACCTTATAGTTTCAGGCCTGATATCAAGGTCATTAATCCATTTGAATTTGATCTTTGTGCATGGTGTTAGTTCACTTTTATGCAAGTGGTTAACCAGTCGTGCCAACACCACTTGTTGAAGAGGCTTTCCCTGCTCCATTTTGGATTTATTGACTCTTTATCAAAGATTAATTAATTAATGCATGTCTGGGAAATATTTTCTGAATACTCAAGTCTATTCCACTGATCTGAGGATCTGTCTTTATTCCAATAGCATGCTGTTTAGATAACTATTGCTTTGTAATACAATTCAAAGTTGGGGAAAGTAGTGCCTCCCATATTCCTTTTCCCAAGAATTTTTTTTAGCTATTTGTGGTTATTTATTGTTCCAAATAAATTTCAGGAGTGTTTGATCCACTTTTTTGAAGAATGTCATGGGTATCTTTAGAGGGATTGCATTAAATTTGTATAATGCTTTGGGAAGTATTGCCATTTTAATGATATTAATCCTGCCAATCCATGAACAGGGTATGTGTCTCTATTTTCTTGTGTCCTCTTTTATTTCTTGAGCAGGCTTTTGTAGTTGTCTTTTTACAGGCCCTTTACCTCTTTAGTTAAGTTGACCCCAAGATATTTGAGTTTGTGGGGACATTAATGTGAATGGTATTGTTTTCTTAATGTCCATTTCTTCTCTATAATTATTGGTGTATAAGAAGGACATTGACTTTTGCATGTTAATTTTATAGCCTGCCACTTTGACATATTAATTTATTGTTTCTAGAAGCTTTTTGGAAGAGTCTTTAGGGTTTTCTAAATATAACATTATGTCATCTGCAAAGAGTGAGAGCTTGTCTTCATCCTTACCTATCTGTATGCCCTTGAGATAATTTTCTTGCCTAATTTCTATAGCAAGTACTTCCAGTACTGTGTTGACCAGGATTGGTGAGAGAGGGCAGCCTTGTTTTGTACCAAATTTTAGGGGAAAGGCTTTTAGTTTATCTCCATTGATAATAATATTTGCCATTGGCTTGTGGTAGATGGCTCTGACTATATTGAGAAAAGTTTCTTTCACTCCCATCTTGATGAGTTCTTTTCTTTTACCAAGAATGGGTTTTGGACCTTATCAAATGCTTTCTCTGTGTCTATTGATATGATCATATAATTTTTTGTTCATATGGTGTATTATGTTGATTGATTTATGAATGTTAAACCATCTTTGCATTCCTGGGATGAAACCTACTTGGTCGTGTTGAATGACCTTCGTGATGAGGCATTGAATTCTATTTGCCAGAATTTTGTTAAGGCTCTTTGCATCTGAGAACACAGAGTTTTCTTGAAATGTCTAAATGACATATCACATAGGTGGTCTTGGTAGACGATGTTGATGCAATTACAGAGTGTTTTTTACTCTTATAGTGACACCATCCTTATTTTTATATCTTCTTGCTAATGCCAATATCACTCTTCTCTATTGGAGAGGAAAATGTTCCTGATATCTGTTTCAGAGACTAAAGTTCGGACTATGTTAACCGCTCGTGTCTCCAGCTACCATTTGGACTGTTCAATATGTCCTTTTATTTCCCAATTCCACTTAGCTATTGTCTTGTCAATTACCTCAGCAATACAAAACTGCAATTCATAGGGGTAGATGTATAACTTTTAAAGAATCAGAGAACTGTACTTAATGGCACTATATGGTTCAAAATTATCCTTTTTTCTTAAATGGGAGGAGAGGCAAGCCATGACAAAAAAAGCATGCTTGGAGATTGTGTAGACATTGTTCAACTTATTCTTGTTTAGTTGTTTTTAAATAGAGGGCCAGGAGTAACTCCTGAGCATCAATGGCTGAGATTGTGCTGCTTTTTACATAGTACTATAATACAAGTATGTAAGGTAATATTTATCTGAAATGACCTGAGAACATGATTTTACAAATAAATAAATAAATAAATATTTCTAGGGTGAAGGAACCAAGAAAAATTCTTAATAAGCACGTGAGCTTTGGGTAGGTGGAAGAGCAAAGGTAGAGTCAAAGTTGCCTGCATTGGCATTTGTAAGAAATGTGTTGGGGTATAGGCTTTTTTTGTTTTGTTTTGTTTTGTTTTTTTGTTTGTTTTTGGGCCACACCTGGCGGTGCTCAGGGGTTTCTCCTGGCTGTCTGCTCAGAAATAGCTCCTGGCAGGCACAGGGGACCATATGGGACACCGGGATTTGAACCAACCACCTTTGGTCTTGGATCTGCTGCTTGCAAGGCAAACGCCGCTGTGCTATCTCTCCGGGCCCGGGGTATAGGCTTTATTTGAAGACTAGACTGATTGAGTTTTGTTTTTAGCTTCAAACTAAACAATATGATCCCCAATTTTCTGAGATGCTGCAAGTTTTGTTATACTATTCAATATATTTTATGAGCCACTGTTATCAAAAATAAATTTTTTTATTTTCTAGAGGAGAAAAAAAAGGAGTATGTCTGAATGACACTTTTAAAGGTGTTTTCTATCGCTCTCATTCTACCATATTTTGTCAAAAAATTACTCCCAAACTAGAGAAAATGCTATATTGATAAAAAAAAGAGGTTCCCACAAGGGGTAAACATTTTGTAATATAAATAACATATCAATATTTATATTATCTAAGTAGCCGTGTTCTAGTAGGAGTTTATATCTACTCGATACTTTTTAGGATAAAAACTGATTTATTAAAAAAAATAACTGATTTATTTTGAGACCTATGACTCTTCAGTGGTCTTGCAACTGACCTTCCCCAATTGGGCATGACTAGAATATCAATTCAAAACACTGGCAAAAAATAAAAATCAATAAATAAAAGATCATCACCTAGAGAAGTCTCTATCCTACAAATTCCTGGGGCACAATGATTCTTACCAATTCAGCTAGTTCCTTCAGGTAGCCTTACAAATTTTCAGTTTTTACAGAAGAAACAAATGTTCTAATTTTTCCACTTCTCTGTAATTTTTCCTTCTAAGTCAGAGATACTTGAATCAATCTGTTAGTGGTACTAAGGACATTTTATGAGGAAAATCTAGATTACCCTGATGATATTTCAAAAGTTCTTTTTTTCTTTTTTTTTTAAATTAAGAATCAGAGGTGGAAGCAAGCGTATATGGGTAGGGCTTTTGCCTTGCATTCATAGACCTGAATTTGATCTCTGACATCCATATGGCCCCTGAATTTAACAGATTCTTGAATGCAGAGGCAGTATTAAATCCAGAGTACAGCTGGTTATGGCCCCCAAACAAACAAAAAAAGAATCAACTGCACGATATATTAACGTTAATATATCTTTACAAGTTATATTTATTACAAAATGTATTAACAATATATATATAGTTCATTTTTCTTGAGACCTTTCTTTTAAATAAGAAAATAGACAATTGGGATAAAGCTATTTGTTCATGTTTAACTTAAAAAGAGGTCAGCATCGGCACCTCCATACGACATACCATTATATCTTCATTCAAAACTGATGGGTTTTGTATGGTTTCAGTAAATTTAAATAAATATGAATAACAAATTATCCAGGTATACAAAATAAAAATCTCAGAATAAAAGGTAAGAGTAAACAATGTTTTACAGACATTGAATTGCACATTTAATACAGGGTCACTAAAATCTCCTTCAAAGCAAGCATTAAAAATAGGTATGTGAAATGGAGAAACCACACTTATTTATGTGAATAAAACTTTAATTATCAAGACTGAAAAGACAGTACAGTGAGAATGGTGCTTGTCTTGAACACACCTGACATAGATTCAATCCCTGGCATCTCATATATCTCCTAAGTATCACCAAGAGTAATTTCTGAATGCAGAGCCAGAAGTAACCCCTGAGTATTACTGGCTATGGCCCCCAAATCACTATAAGTGATAAAACCTGAAAAGTGCAGGAGAAATAATTATTCTAGTTGATGCCAGTGCTTGTTTTTTAAATCATAATCTTGTCTTAGTTTAAAATACTTAATAATTTCTTTCAGATTAAATATCGAGATTCAAGATATAGTACAGTGAAAAAGGAACTTGCCTGGCATGAACCAAGACAGGCTTTATTCCCAGCATTACACATGGTCCTTGGCACTGCATACAGACTCCTTTGCCCCTCCAGGAGTGATCACTGACTGCTGACTGCAGAGTTAGAACTAATCTCTGAGCTCTTTGGGTGTGACCCCAAAACAAAATGACAAAAACAGATGGAATATATAGGTGTATATATATATGTGTTTTGAAGCAGTAGTAATAACTCATTAAAAACTTAGAACTTAAATAAATGTTAATATCTGGCTTTTATCCATTAATTTGCTTTGGTTTTTTTGTTTCAAATTTGTTATGTGCTTATTTGGGGACCAACATAAATGAATTCTGTTTTTGTATCAATAATTAGGTAATAGCTCTGAAGATGAAGAAAAACTAAAAATGCTTTTGGTAGATGTGTTCTTAAAGTTGAGGACAAGAAAAAAACTAGGTCTAGGAATTAAAGGAATCCCTAATAGAAATTAGGGAATTGTCATTGTGTTTCTCCTAAGGAAATACTTCTGATAAAAGCAGTTCGGTCACAACACTAAGATTATTATTATTATTTGTTTTGTGGTTAAAGCCTTTTTTAAGCATCTTGTTTAAGCACCTTGATTACAGACATGATTGTATTTAGGTATCAGTAATAAAAAGAACCCCTCCCTTCACCAGTGCAACATTCCCATCACAATACCCCTCACCACCATCCCTCTTCACCTGTATTCAAGGCAGGCTTTCTAGTTTTCTCACTTATTGACATTGTTATGATAGTTGTCAGTGTAGTTATTTCTCTAACTGCATTCACCACTCTTTGTGGTTAGTTTCATATTGTGAGCCAATCCTTCCAGCCCTCATCTTTATTGTCTCTGGGCATTAATACAATAATGTCTTTTATTTTTCTTAAAACCTATAGATGAGTGATACTATTCTGTGTCTATTTCTCTCCCTTTGACTTATTTCACTCAGCATAATTGATTCCATCATTTGTTTTTCCTTTTTAGCTTGATCCAGATGCCATTAGCTGGACGAATAACCAACTTTGCTATCAGACCAAGTTCTTCTCTTTTCTGGGTAGATTCTATCCAGAACTTCCTCAGGATGCAGGAAAGAACAATCTTTTCTTCCATCATGGCAAATTTTTGACCTTTAAATTAATGTGAATATAGCCTCTTTAAATATAGGTATACTCAAAAGCGAAAAATTACTGGTTCTACTTATTGTGAGTTTTATGTTTTCACTATATACCTAAGGACATCAGAATCAATTGAGATACTTGTTAATAATGCAAAGTCTTGAGTACTCATTCCAATTCCTACAGTACAACTAAACATCTGAAGTATACCAGGGGCATTTATGTATTAGCAATGCCTGAGATGAGTATTGGATATTGAAGTATTAGAGTCCTACTTTTTGTTGATTTCTTGTTGTACTTTTAGTTATTTTCTATAGAATCACCAAATATATTTTTGATTCTTCAGTTACATCAGACTTCATTTTAATAGTGTCTATATTTATGTAAATAATATCCTAGAGATACTAAAAGTAAAGTGTTTTATATACATCATGAGTTGCTTCAATTTTATCTACATACTTCAACTGGTATAAGAAGTCATTATTTTGGGTTGCAAAATGCAATTGTTAAAAATAATCATTAAAGGTAAAATTTAATGCACATTAAATTTAGATTAAACAAAAATTTGTTATGAAATAAAATTTCACAATATAAAATATATTTTATTAATCCCAAATCTACATTTAATGCTTACAATATAACTGAATATTCATTTCTTATCACTGAATTTTTTCTCTTCAAATTCTTATTGCTAAGCCCTAGTACTTGAGGATGTGATCAGATCTGGAGGGTCTTTAGAGAGCTTAAGTTAAATGAGTACATACTTTTGGACTTCAGTTCAATATGACACAGGCTAATAACTTTTAAAGAAAGTTACTGGGACACACACACACAGAGGAAAGGAGACTAACAGAGACATAAGAAAAAATTTATCCAGAGGCCTGAGTGGTGGCACAGGTGGTAAGACCTTGCCCATGGTAGCACAGACCCTGGTTCGATCCTCTGGTGTCCCATATGGTCCCTCAAGCCAGGGGCAATTTCTGAGCACATAGCCAGGAGTAACCCCTGAGCATCATCGGATGTGGCCCAACACCCCTCCCCAGAGAAAAAGAAAAGAAAAGTAAGAAAGAAAAAAAAAAGTCTATCCAGATGCCAGAGTCCTCAGGGAAACAAGTTTTGATCAAGGCCTTTTCCTTTCTAGCTGAGAAAAAGTAAATGTTGGTATTCCTGCTAACAAGTCGACAATTCTTTGTTATGGCAGCCCTAGGAAACCAATACAATACATGACAGAAATATTTTGAAACAATATAGTAGTGTGAATTGGAAGGAACCAACTCCAATATTTAAAAGAATTTTAAATGAGACCTTTTCATTGCAAGGACTTGAGAGAAACCCACAGCCTAAAAGATCTATTTGATGGATACCTACCTATACAGTTTCTGGGTCCAGCAGAGAAGGGTACATATGCATATGGATGGCGTCCTTGTGAATTCTCAGGAAAGAACCTTTCTGGCTTGAATTCCTCTGGATCTGGGAAGTACCTTGGATCTCTATGCAGTGCATATGGAGCAATGACTACCTCAGTGCCTTTCGACAACTTGTAACCAGCTGTCAAGAAATAGTCAAAAGATTTGAGAATGAAACATGAAAGAAAGACATTTAAAACATCCACTCTTGGGGTGGAGTAATAGAAAAGTGGGCAGGGCTCTTGCCTTGCAAGTGGCCAACCTGGGTTTGATCCCAGACATCCCATATGGTTCTCTGAGCACCTCCAGGAGTAAGGAGCCATTAGCTTCATTGAGTGTGTGGCCATAAAGAAAAGTTGTGTCCACAAACAAAAGTCTACTCTTGACCTGGTATCATGGGACCCCAGTTTATTGTATGCTTGAGCTCTAGCCCTGGAATGCTGATCCAGTTAGCCAGGTGCCACCACAAGTAGTCCCTGGGTCTCTTTGAGCAACACTAAAGAGCCCTGACCTACAAAAGTCAGCAAAAAACTCTACTCTTGGACTGGGGAAAGACTTCAAACAGTGAGAGCACCTGTCATGAATGCTCAAAGACCAAGTTGGAACCTTGGTATCCCTGAACTTAAATAGTATAGCACTGTTAGGCCCGAGTTTCTATCGATTGGACAACTCACTCCAAGTGGTCCCAAAGTCCTTTAAGCTATGTTTGGAAGCCCTTCAAAATAATAATAACCTGTACATTCCCTATTATTCTATTTTAAGTATTTTAGAATCCCTGGAACTTACTAAGTCCTTCTTTCTAAGTACTTACCAATTTCACAATCTTCACTCAGCTTGCGGCCAAATAAAGGCACAGAAGGAAACAGCCGAAGAGTCTCCTTAATAACACATTCTAGATACTTGAATTTTCTTAGGTCCTCCATTGTAACAGGACGATCAGACTTCCCTGGTGAAAGAGAATTTAGGAGGTAACAATAAAAAATACTTGGGTTTAGGACGATGAATATCAAAATAGTTGCAGGATATCAAAGTAGAATGCAATAATCTAAAGAAAGAATGTCAGGTAAGTAAAGATCAATTGGAATTTTGATGATTTTACATGACCAAAAGAAAATGAAATAATATATTAAATAAGAGAAACCAGACATGAAACATCACACACTAAATGGTTCCAACTGCAGAAAGTGCTCAGATAGGGAAATCCATAGAGACTGAAAGTAATTTAGTACTTGCCAGTGTCTAACAGAAGAGAGAATGATGAAAAGTAGCTGATTTGTGGATAAAAGTTTTCTTTTGGGTGCTAAAGTGTTTAGTGTTCAAATAGAGGTAACAGTAACACACATTGAGACTATAGTACAGTAATGTTTTTAAATGTTTAAATTCGAGTACTGTATTTGCTGGCATATAAGACGACTTTTGAAACGAAAAAAAGTCAACTGAAAATCGGGAGTCGCCTCATACAACAGAGTATATCCCGAAAAATGTTTCAATAAGCCACTAAACGAAAATCATCTGGATATTGCCACGAAATGAATTTTTCAACTCGACCCTGCACCAATCACTGCAAGGCTGCTCGGACCGCCTCTCTAACTCAGCCAATCTAATCAGGCTTTTGATGCATGCAAATTAGAGAATGTTCTGTACTCGAATCTACACTGTAAAAGCCTGCTCAGATTGGCCAGAGTCAGCGAGGAAGTCTATTACAGTATACCCTTTGAACCTTTGCTTGTTGTGATTGGCTCACTGTGGTACATACAGTTGCAGCACTGGAACATTCTTATACAGCGAATATAGGCCTAAACCTATGTTTTAACTGTAAAATTAGGGCGTCCTCTTATACGACCAGTCATCTTATACGCCGGCAAATATGGTATTTAGAGACCCTCTTGTATTTTTTTGGCTTATTTTTTCTTTTTTTCCAAATGACCTCCAAGTTCCTTTACAACAAAATCTACACTGCCTCTTGTTTCCAGATCAAGAGATTACCAACTTCTCTGGACTTTTGACTTTATAGAGGAATAAAAACAAAAGAAAAAAGCCACAGTTCATACTGATGAAATACAAAATGAAATAGAAAAGCTAAGTGAACAAGCTAATGTGGAGATCTTAAAAGCTAAAGAAAAGAGAAAGAATTTCACCATTTGTTAGAAGTTGAAATGACCACCAAGCCCCCAATTTTTGGTGTTAAAATTTGTCAGCCACCCTGGAAGTCTGAATTGTTTGGGAGGACGAAGAGATACTGCTTTCCTTGATGAAAGTGATTAATTTGAAAATAATGAATCAAGTTATAGAAAATATTTTTTATAAAAAAAAATAAACTAAAATAAACCTCCTACAGGGACCAGAGTGATAGTATAGCAAGTAGGGTTCTTGCCTTGCATGTTACCAATCTGGGTTTGATTTCCAATATCTCACATGGTCCGCCAAGCATTGCCAGGAATGGCTCTTGAGTGCAGAGCCAGGAATAAGCCCTGATCATCACTGGGTGTGGCCCCAAAACAAAGATAAAAAGAGATTTTAAATTTTTCATAAAGAAAGAAAAAGTTCTGGTGCTGAAGCAGTGGTGCATAGTGGTAAGGCATCTATCTTGCCTGCCCTAGCCTAGGATCGAGAGCAGTTGTATCCCCCAGCAGCCCATATGGTGCCCCAAGGCAAGAGTGATTTCTGAGTGTATAGCCAGGAGTAACCCTTGAGAGTCACCGGGTGTGACCCAAAACAAACAAACAAAAAAGTTCTAAGTGCAATAGTACAGGGGAAGAGCAATTGTCATGCATTTGTTCAACACGGGTCTGTCCACTGGCACCACTTATGATCCCTTGAAAATAATGAATCAAGTGCAGAGTCAGGAATCAGTCCTGAGCACCTCCAGATGTGGCATAGAAATTAAAAAATAATTCTTCTTAATGAGCGTTTTGATCTATCTTTAAGGTCCACTGAAATAAAATGTAATTCTGGAAAACATTTGACAAGACATCCATGTCTGATGAACATAAAGCCAGCAGAAAGAGGTAGTTACTGGTGCTTTAGTTACCAGTGTTTCTGAATTGGGGTTACTGGACATTCTCATGCAGATGAATCGGGATAGACATCCAAGGCAATAGTTCATCAAAGTCACAATCCAAGTAAGTTTCTTACATGGATGATGAAGGGAAACAAGAAAAGAAAGCGAAAAGGAGGAGGAGGAAAAGAAGAGGAAGAATATGAAGAAAATGAAGGAAACAAATCTTGGAAGATACGGGTAATAAAGGGTGTTACAAAGGATGTTACAAAGGATGATAAGAGAATGAAGACAGAGATGTAGATGAGGATGGAGGGAGGAAAAATGAAGGAGAAGATTAAAGGAACATTGACGAATTCTAATATTTGACAAATTTCTCTGGTTTCCTTTTTTTTTCTTTTAGATTTTTGGGCCACACCCGGTGACGCTCAGGGGTTACTCCTGGCTATGCATTCAGAAATCACTCCTGGCTTGGGGGACCATACGGGACACTGCAGTCTGTCCTAGGTCAGCGCATGCAAGGCAAACGCCCTACCACTTGCACCACCGCTCAGGCCCCAATTTCTCTGGTTTCTAAGAGAAACTTATCATCTTTCTACTCTCCTCTTCAGTCAGTCAGGCACCCTGTTTTTGAAGTCTTTTTTAAGGGAAAATAACCATGGTTCTCAAATTACTTTGTATGAGGGTGTAGAAATTCTCTTGAGTAGAGAATAAAATGTGAAGAGAAAATATTCTACTTATCTGTCTCTAAATGCATATAGATGTCTTTATTTGAATATAAAAAAATTACCATCTACCAATATGTATCTTTTTATGTGTTGAAATGTCTTTTTAGCTTAAAAACAGAAGTATCACATATAAGCAAAGGTGCATTTAAGTTTTTGTGTAAGTGATGTGGGTATTTCCAAAACAAATTCTTTGACATGTTTATAAATTTAGGGACTTAGAAATGTGTAATTTCTAAATGAAAAATTTTAAGTGTAAAGATAAATATTGAAAATTTGAAAATTAGCATATTTAATTAAATTGAAAGGGTAAAATAACCAAAAAAAGGTTAAAAAAACAGATAGGACAACATCTGATTGCAGAAAATTAGCACCACACAGAGATTCAATCTCAATAGGATAGGAGTCAATGTCGATACCTTAAACTCTCAATTATAAGTAAGCAGAGAACATAGACACTTTGTACTGCATCAAAACAAAATTTGTATACAAGTTATTTACAAAACACATACATACAAAACTGAAACGTTTACTTTAATAAAAATAAAATATGAGCATCAGGGAGATAACTCAAAGGATTGTGCATATGTTTTGGAGGCCCTTAGTTCCATTCCCAGCAGCACCCTAAATACCCCTGGAAACAAGTCCCAAGGAAGAACTCAGAAATGATCTTTAAGAATTGTTGAATTGTGAATCCATACCCAACAAAATAGAAAACTAAATTAAACTAACATGAAGAGCTAATGATTTCTGATTTCCACATCTCAGGTCAAGAGCACAGAGAGAGCATCTCTGTTTCCCCAAAGTCAGAGCTCAAAGTACTTTTTTCAATAGCAAAACAAAATTTTCTGTACTATCGTCTCCCAAAGAGACTTAAAGATACTGACTTTTGGGATTCTCTCATGGAGATCATAAGGAACTTCAGATGTACCATGAAAATCCTAAAACCCAACAATGATACATATTTTAGTGACCCACTCAGATTTGAGGAGACGGCCAAGGGACCAAGATATTTGGAGATTACCTTTATTGAGAAGGGGGTGGGAGAGAATGAGGAAAAAGAGAATGAAAATAAAAAATAAATAGAAAACAGGAAAACCAGGAGCATAACACACAATATATGGAACAAAAATTTTTTCATATAAAACATACTATCTTAATACTATCTTAATATAAATAAAATATTTGAGTGATGTGGTCAGATACTAAGAAATCCTGACAGAGTTCACACTTTGTTAAAGCAGCAACAGGAAATTAACACTTTCAGCTCCCTTCTCCCTTTCCTCGTACCTTGAAGATAAATATGAGATCTGGAACAATAACCAAGAAGAAAATAGGCAAGATGGTAAAAATGTCAGAAAAACAGAGCACTTACATCTCTAGGTACCATCCCAGACTTCTTACATGTAGTCTGCATGTTGTGTAATAAATAGAAAGTTCTGTTCAACAACTCACCCCATCCTTTCTTTCATTTGTGACCAAGTATAGTCCCTCAGGGGTATGGAAACAGTTTTCCTTGTCCCTCTTACTAGTTTTACCTGCTTTACTCTGCTTCAAGTAACCACTCTGCTTTTCTCTCATAGCATACAACCTGTGTCTTGAAACCTTAAGTACAAGTGTCTGCTTTGCCTCTCAAGCAGAGAGACTTGTGAAGACAGTCACACTGACCTCTACATTCCCAGCATCTAATCCCCTACAATCACAAGGGAGGCCATGGGCATATAGGCATATGTCTGCAGGTGATCAGAGATCTACAGAGGGGAAGGGACTGGAAGGGATCCCATAGGTCTTCTTGAATTCCCTAAGAAGCAGGAATGACTGACACTGGCTTGAGGAAATATGGTCCCAAAGTCTAACTGCTGAAGGGGCTGAACATACCAAACACTTCCTCCAGCTCTTTGTCCACTTTTTTCTGGACTTCCGGATAAGAACCCAAGAGGTACAAGGACCAGTTAAGTGCAGCTGCGGTGGTATCATGGCCCTGCAGATGGAAGGAGAATAGCTTAAGAGCAGAGATTAAAAGCAATCTACTATCCATTGTCTCTGGCTTTGACTGGTGCAATGTGATTTATGAACCTAATCAATTAATTCTGTCCTGCATGTCCTCTCAGAGAGAAACTAAACAATTCCTGAAAGGGGCCATATATTAGGGACATTTTAGTTTTAACAACATTTTGCTTATTTTACTATACAGCACTAAAAAGGATATAGCCAGCAAAGGTAGAATTCTAGTTTTGTTATTGTTGTTGTTGTTTTTATTTAAATGCTAGTACTAGTGGTACTTGAGAACTGCATGGGCCATTTCTATAGGTGCCAGAGTGTGGAACATGCAATGCTTGGACTGAGGGTAGGGATTTTACATCATGACATTTGCTCTGCTATTTGAGCCAATTCCTCAGCTCCTCAACTTTTTCATTTTATTTGTCTATTTATATATTTTTAAAAATTAGAGGTCCACAGGGTGTGTGATAAAAATGTGCCCTGGATCCCACCCCCCACAAGAATATCTTAAAAGACAATGAGGAAGCCTATATTTCCTTTATAATTCGAAGACCACTATAATATTACCTCTTACCCTGTTTATTCCCAAATGTAAGGGGATAAACATCACTTTGTTCCCTTAATTACTTTTTAAAACTCATTTTTATTTATATTTTCCTTTATATATGTTAATATATATATATATACACACACACACACACACACACACACACAAAATATTGGTTTTGTTTTCTTTTTTTCATTAACCACTTGTTTTGGTTCTGCTAGGTACAAAAACCTACAAGAAAAAGTCTTGCCTGGGATAAAAGCTCAGTTTAAAACCAGGGCACAGAAATGATGGATCCTGACACTCTCACCCCCAAATGCACCAGCAATATAATATAGCACCATTTTTTTTTTGCAAAGGCATTCTAAAAAAGGGGAAATTTTACATATAGAAACAAGCTCTTATATACTAGGGATAAGAACTCATACATTTTACAATACAGGGGCACCTCCCAACTTGAACATATGTCATATGATCCTAACTTAGACTCCATGTGATTAGACAGTGATTGTCCAATCTTGAACACTAGATCTCAGACATAAATCTGACACGATTCTCTGCAAAAACCCAGGAACCAAACTCCCTCTGAGACATTCTTAATACTGCTCGGACACCAATATGCACCAGTTTTGATATGACATCCTGACAATGAGGAAATGTCAACAACTAGGCCTAAGAGCAGGTTGTCTTAGCTCACTACTGAACAATAAGATGAAATCAGAAGACACGTCATCCTTTGATCTGTGCAAAAGCCAAGATCGCTAACTACAGAAGACTGACTGTGACAACAATGACTGAGCAGAATTTATTCTGGGACCAATAATAAAGATCCTAGTCTAGGCTTTAGCCTACAACCTATACAACAACCAAGATCACTAATTCTAGAGGTCTAGCTGAGACAAATGCAACTGAGCAGAACTTCTGGAAATATAATGAAAGACTCTATCTGTTGGGGACTGACTTGTTTGAGGACATTTTGCTGTTCTCTCTGCCATAGCCCAGCTTTTCACCTAAAAGCTATATGCAGTCTTGCTGTAAAATTTTGAGCTAAGAGAAAAGAATGTAGCTGCAGGACATAATTTAGCTCTTAGCCCGGAGGAGAGTAAAAACTGCCTGGTACAGTTATCAGAAACTAGGCCCCATTCCTTAAGACCACATTCCGGAGTAATTTAGGCTGTTATCAATAAGTATATGCTATATTGTCTGTTCAAGATCACTTAGGCAAGCACATCTTGCACCACCTCCTGATAGTAAGCAATTAGGAATGCAGCTGGAAGGTCACTAGAAATTTCCATGGAAACAGCACGTTCAGCATAGCTTGAAGGTCATCCAGCCCCTAGCCCACTGCCCACTTCCTTATGAGCCTTCGCGCCAAAAGTATGATTGACATCACCTTTGTACTGCCCCTTTTCTCCTTCACTATTTAAGAAGGAACTGTAGCCAATAAAGACCCTTGAACAGTGAGACGCTGCCTTGGGTCTTTATTATTAACCTCTCTCAGATTTTTTACAGTGTGGTTGTTCTTCTACTCAGCAAAATAGGAGTGCAGTCGTCTGAGAAGCCTTCCCAGCTAATTCCTGCTGGCCGGGTCCCCCCTGGGGGGTTTCTGGACCCTGCATTTTGGCGCCCAACGCTGGGCTCGAAGATCACCGCCACACTCCGAACGACTACAGGTCGGCGAGTCTAGAGCTCCTTCGTAAATCGCGGAAATTACCTCATCAGGGTAAGCGTTGAAACGAGTTAGCCTTAATCAAATATTTAAACTGCAGTTTTTCCAGTCGTTCCGATCGCCGCCCCTGATTGGCTTTTGGGGCTTAACCCATAGGATACGCTACCATGGGTAATTCTTTGAGTACTGAACTTAAATTCATTAAATATATACAGTCTGAGTTGAAAGCCAGACATATAGAGGTTACCAAAAAAGATATTTGTAATTTCTTAATATTTGTTCATGATGTTTGCCAAAAATCTAGTGTTCCTGGGCTCCCTCTCGCTCTAACTCTGTCTCTCAGTTTCCTTCCTCTTCTGACCCTTCATCTTTACTTCTGCCGCTGCACCCTCTGTGCAAAATCCTAAACAGCCCTTCACTTCCCTAGCTTCAGCTCTGTCCCTGTTCCACCAACTCCCCTCCTTAACCAGCAATTGCAACAATACAAAGCCTTTAATTGGAAAAGCCTCACAGCTGTTTCAAGCCGTGTGACCCCAGCCCCTTACACGCTCTCCTGATTGAAATCTATTGGGGGCGGCGCTGTCTCCCCCGCTGAAAAGCTGAACTCTTGCAAAGTTAACTTTTTCTCCGCAGTAAAATCTTTCCTTCCAGCAAGCAAGCACACATTCTAATCTCTGAGCTCATCGCTGGCTTCACCTTAAAGGGACAGCGCCCATTTTCCAAATCCCAGCTTAAACCCGGTTCCACACGTAGCAACAAACTTTTGCTACTCCCCCCCCCCCTCTTGGCCATGCGGCAGCTTCAGCAAAATTCAGCGAGCAGGGCGAAAACCTCCCATCCCTTACTATACAAATGCCTATCTTCCCTCAGGCTTTTATAATTGTCTCTCTGGTGCTACAACTGTTCCCTTTTCCTGAGTTGGGATGCCTAAGTTGAAATGTTTTTCTAAATATAAAGGCCACAGTTGGTAAAATTAAAAAGTCTTAAATGTGTTACAAAATGTCATAATAAGTTTAACCTACGCAAAGGTGACGTACCTGTTTTTAAAACTAAGTTTCTATGTAGCTAATATGCAAAAAAAAAAAAAAAAAAAAAAAAAAAAAAAAGGCCCGCCGTTTTTTTTTTTTTTTTTTCTCTCTTCCCTGCGCTGTAAGCTCGGCCTCTAAGCTTTTAAAGGCGCAGTGTACATTTTCCAAACCCTAGCTTGTCAGCAGCTCTGTGCCTGAGTCACTCTCCAAAGTCTGTGTCACAGCAACAGGAAAATAACAGCAATAAACACCCTTGTTCATGCCTCTCAAAAATTTTAAAGTAAGGTCATAATTCTGTTACTTGTAATAACAAATTATCAGTAAACAAAAAACCTTTTCGTGCTTTAAAACTTAAACAAACACACAAATATTAAAATTTAAGTCTTTTTTAAAATTATTTTTAATCTTAAAAGTATATGAAGTTTGTAAAATAGTTCATGTCATGGGCATTTTTTAGTAGCTTAGGCTCCTTAATCTGCATTTAAATATTTCTTATATTTTGTCTTTTTAATTGCTCTTTCCTTCCCATGTTTGCCATTCAAATCTAATAGTTAAATAACATTTTGTAACATTTTTAACTTTGTTTTTAAGAACCTCTGCATTGGGAAAAAAAGCAAAACTCCTTTGTTAAAATTACTGCACATGTTTAGAAAGTTAATTTTTTAAGAACTAAAATAATACAAGTGAGCAAAATAAGTTGGTCAGCTTTCCTTAACAATAATGTATAAACATTCCAAAACTCTAAGCTAAGCCTAAGCTCTTTTGAATGCATATAAATATAGCAAAATAGCATTGCCATTTGAAAAACTTAAACCAAATAATCTAAACCTTAAAAGTGGTTAGGCAGTTCAAATAGTGGCATAAAAGCCATTTCAATAACAAAAACAATATGATAACTAGTTAAATAAATTTGTTCATAAATTATTGTTCATAAACTTAAACCTTAAGTAGCTTTATTTCTTTTCTTAATTTCAAGCTTAATTTTAAACTCAAAGGTAAGTACAAATAATTTTGCATTTTCCAAGTTTAATCTTAAGTTGTCTCTGTTCATGTTGTGGTTAGCCCTTTTTAAAATAATATTGTTAATTAGTATCATAAAAGTAACTAAATTTTATAAGCAAATTAACAAGTATTAAAAATAATTTTGGTCTTAAGCTCTAGGTGTGTAAATGCATCAAATGTCTTTAACTATATTTTATAATGTCTAAACATTTTGTCAATTTGGTATCTAATATTTTTTACAAATTATTCACTTTAAGTCTTCAAAGTAAAAACAGTTGTTTTTTAAAGTCAGTTTTTTATACCTTTAATAATCATAGTTCATACTCTTGTGTTTAATCATAAAAATTTTAACACTTTATTACAGCTGTCTTACTATTCTACTGTAAAACCAATTTATAACAAACCTGTTCCTTTACAGCAAATGATATCATACTTCAGAGTGCAGACTCCTTCTACAGTGCTCACTAAGCAATTTACTTAACAAAATTTTAACTGCTAACATTTTACTTTATGTTTTCAACTTTAAATTACAATTGTTTTAAAAATGTTTTGTGTTAAAGCTAAACCTTAAAATTTATTTTCAGCAGTTCCACTCCAGCTACGTTAACAATTTTTTTACAAACATGCCGGCTAAATATTTAAAAGCGCTTGTCAATTTTTCCAATGCAAATTTTGAATAAGTCCTCTTGTCTGTTCATGTGTGTGTGTTATGCGTGAAAGTGGCCACAATGTTGTGTTTCGTGTTTGTTCTGTCTGTCTATTTGTTATTTTTGCATTTCATATAAATACAATTTTTAAAGCCTTATCCATTTTTAAAATTTCAATTAATTTTTTACCTGGCTTAGTCTCGTCATCTATAAACTGTGAAATCCTGCCAAAAATCCTGTGCTCAGCTAGCTTTGTTCTATCAGCATGGCAAAAAAGGTAGGGGATGGTAAACCCCAAAAATTTCTCAAATGGCCATCAGGAATAACTTTTTCCTGGAGAATTTCTGGACTTTGCAATCCCCAGTTTTTCTGCTGTGTGTAGTTAAGGCCAATACTATAAGGCCAAATGTGGCTAGAAAAAGAAGCATCTAGCTTTAAAATAATAACTAAGAAGTTTAAAAAAAAAATCATTTAAGTTCAGTTTAAAGGCTTTTGAACAATTGGCTATCATTAATTATAAGATTTTTTAAAAGTGCTAAAGTCTGGCAAAAGTCAGAAGGCATTTCTGTGGCATTCAAAAATAATCATTTTACCTCCTGCCAAGTTGTTTTCTTATAGACCTCCTACAGCTTCCTGCAGTCCTATCTTCACCCACTGCTAGCCCACCATTCCTACCGGACCTGTTTCTAACTGACTCTGCCTAAAGGAAATGCTGAATGGTACTCTGCCTGGCTGCCACCAACCACCCCCTTCGAACCAAGGCTTCATTAATTTGTTTGCTCCACTTCACTCCCTTGCAAGACAATGGCAACACCTCTGGTTCCTTCCCTTCCCCTTTTATGGTGCCGCATACATAGCCAAACCCCTCCCACGCATCCCCTAACCCATCCTGGAAGTAGCCCTTTGTGCCCTCACCATGGGTGCTAAGGAAGAGTGAGCCACCCCCAATCAATTTTGCCACAACCTGGCCCATTCACCCATTCCCCAGGACACACTGGCTATGTCAGCTCAACCTCTCCCATGCCCTGAGCTCTTCAGGACTCTGCCGGCTTCCCCACCCTTCCAGCCCATGCTGTCCTCGGGACCCCCCCTCCTCTTCTCAGCTCATCCTTGTCATGATCAACGCTTCCGCCCTCCGCCCAGATGCAAACGCCTTCGGTACCTGCTATTCACCCACCTCAAACCTCATCCTACAGCTGGTCAACGCCTCCACCATCACCGACCCTGCCTGCTTTGGCAACCTCCTGCCTGTCTCTGACCCCTTCGCTTTGCGATCCAGCCCCAAGCCTCACTTCAGCATCACCTTGTAACAGGTGGTGAAACTTGAACTTTGCCTTTTGGTACCCAATATAATTCCCCCTATTGAAAATTGTAATCAAATTCTTGTCATTAATTCCTCCTTTCAGTTCATAATTGCCCCCAATTTAACGTTTCTTGCCTGTTTTACTGGTTTATCTCCCCACATTGTTTCACATTTGTTTTTTCAGTCCTAAAACTACTGTGTTTTCATTGTTTTAATGCCTAACTTACCTGTCAAACCTGCTCTCACCCTAGCCTTAATCATAGGCCTGGGTGCTACCGCTGTAAGCACAATAATTTATTCATTGGTTCATACTCTAAAATCTGTCAATGCCTTAAGTATAACTGTTGTTAATAATGTTTACAAACTTAAACTAAGTTTACAACACTTAAAGCACATTGTTAAATCCCTAGCAAAGATAGTGCAGCAAAACCACCATGCCTTAATTTGGTTTCCTTTTTTTTTGAAGAAAGGGGGAGTCTGTGTAGCCCTTAAGGAACAATGTTGTATTTTTAAAGACAAAACAGGTTTAGTTAGAGATAGCGTTCAACATATTGGTGATGGTATAAAAGATTTTGAAAAACATTTCGATGAAGAACAAGGTTGGTACCAGGATTGGTTTTTCTCTTCCCCTTGGCTCCACACAATCTTGTCCACCGTTGTGGGCCCTCTTATTAGCCTCATGCTGCTCTTTTCTCTTGGCCCATGGATTTTCCGCAAAATTACTGCCTTTATTAATAACCAGGTAGATGAAAAGGCAAAAACCTCTATTCAGGTTAACTACCAGCGTCTAACCCCGCGTGGCTCCTGTGAAAACTTGGCCTTAGTCACCAAGCCGCCTTTCCAGCCACTAGTTTCCAGGAGATAGAGCGCATAGCTAACAGACGGAGCTCGCTCCGGCACTTGTGCTCTCGGCTGTGGAGACACCTACGATGGGATTAGCAAGGTCCCAGTTAGGGCACGGCCCTAAAAGGCTACAACGCATAATTCGGATCTCTGCGCGCACCCACGGCGCTTGTAGCCACCTGTTAAATGCGGCTTTGGCCGTGTCCGACCTGGTCAAACCTTGTATGCCTAAGACACGGTTCTTCCACCCGCTCACGACTTTCCTTCTTTTATTAGAAGAGAAAGGGGGAGATGTTGGGGACTGACTTGTTTGAGGACATTTTGCTGTTCTCTCTGCCATAGCCCAGCTTTTCACCTAAAAGCTATATGCAGTCTTGCTGTAAAATTTTGAGCTAAGAGAAAAGAATGTAGCTGCAGGACATAATTTAGCTCTTAGCCCGGAGGAGAGTAAAAACTGCCTGGTACAGTTATCAGAAACTAGGCCCCATTCCTTAAGACCACATTCCGGAGTAATTTAGGCTGTTATCAATAAGTATATGCTATATTGTCTGTTCAAGATCACTTAGGCAAGCACATCTTGCACCACCTCCTGATAGTAAGCAATTAGGAATGCAGCTGGAAGGTCACTAGAAATTTCCATGGAAACAGCACGTTCAGCATAGCTTGAAGGTCATCCAGCCCCTAGCCCACTGCCCACTTCCTTATGAGCCTTCGCGCCAAAAGTATGATTGACATCACCTTTGTACTGCCCCTTTTCTCCTTCACTATTTAAGAAGGAACTGTAGCCAATAAAGACCCTTGAACAGTGAGACGCTGCCTTGGGTCTTTATTATTAACCTCTCTCAGATTTTTTACAGTGTGGTTGTTCTTCTACTCAGCAAAATAGGAGTGCAGTCGTCTGAGAAGCCTTCCCAGCTAATTCCTGCTGGCCGGGTCCCCCCTGGGGGGTTTCTGGACCCTGCATCTATCCTAGGCTTCATACTAGGATCAGTGCAAAAACCAAGACAGAATAAAATTATAGTGTTGGAATAGAATGTCTAGAAACGTAAAGAAAGACTTCACTCTAGTCTTCATCCTATGACCTGTGCAAATACTGATATCTCTAGTTACTGAGGCCTGATTTTATCGTCCATGACTGAGCAGAAAGTTTTCAGACAGCACAAAAAGACCTAGGGAAGAGAAAAAGATCATGTACGGAGCCTATGGCTATTCCCATGACAGTATGCTTTAAGGGTAGAGAAATCCTTTATCTCTTAGGCCAAGGGAATTCCCTTTCTAATGTCCCCAATATTTACTGTGCCTATGCAAAAAAAAAGAAGCACAAATTAATTATTTTTGTTATTATTATTGTTATTGTTTCTTTTTTTTTTATTTGTGTGCTTTGTTTTGTTTTAATTTCAGGACAGTGGTTATTGTTTGGTTGTTGTCTTTATTGCTGGGGTGCTTATTGGGTTCTTTTGTTTGATTTTTTTTTGGTATGGTTTTTATGTTTTTCTTCCTTTATCCCTTTCTTCTCTTAAATATATATTTATAGCCTCTAGAAGGATTCCTCCCATTTCTTTCTTGTTTGATTTTTACACCCCCCCTTTTTTTTCTCTTTCTTTTTTCTTCCCTCCAAACAGAACCATATAACTTGAACCATCTTGTTCTGCCTCACAAATGGAGGGGGAAATAATGGAGGGTACCAAGACCAAACAGGTGTATGAACATTGAGTAGAAATATAAAATGATCATACTTAAACACCAAATCCAAAGCCAATGACAACAGAATTGAAACCTAATACAAAAAGCTAGACACAGAGCAGACCACTTATCCTAGCAGCCCAGGGGGTCAAAGAAGGGGGATATGGGATGCATGCTGGGAGCAGGGGTTAAGGGAGGACAACACTGGTGGTGGGAATGCCCCTGATTCAATGTCACTATGTACCTAAAAAAATTACTGTGAAAGATTTGTAATCCACTTTGGTCAAAATAAAAATTATTTAAATTAAAAAAAGAAAAAATACGGGCCCGGAGAGATAGCACAGTGGTGTTTGCCTTGCAAGCAGCCGATCCAGAACCTAAGGTGGTTGGTTCAAATCCTGGTGTCCCATATGGTCCCCCGTGCCTGCCAGGAGCTATTTCTGAGCAGACAGCCAGGAGTAACCCCTGAGCACCACCGGGTGTGATCCAAAAACCAAAAAAAAGAAAAAAAGAAAAAAATATTAGAGGTCCACATCTGTGATGACGGGAGGAGCAGTCTCTGCTCTGTACTCAGGGGATTACTCCCAGCAGTGCACAGGAGATCAAGAGTTGCTGGAACTTAAATCTGGGCCTTATGCATGCAAAGCATGTACACAGACCTTTTAACTAGGCTTTTGTTGGGTTTTCATTTTTTTGGTTTGGGGTTTATTAGAAATTTTTTATTGATTATGAGTCTGTGGTTTACAATATTGTTAATGCTGGTTAATAACTCAAGCACATAGTTCCAGCATCACACCTATCACTCCCACAGATCTCAATTCCTCTCCTATTTAATCTCTTACTGGACCAACTCTGTTGGGAATGGGAGATCATTTCTTCTATTCTGTTGACTTTGCTCCTCAAAGGTTTGGGTTTGATTTGTTTTTGTTTGTTTGTTTGCTTGCTTGTTTTCAGGGGTTGGGGGGAGGAGGGCAGGGAAATTAGGCCACACCATGTGGTGCTTAGGGTTTACCTCTGACTCTACCTTTAAGTCATTTCTGGTAGTTTGAGAGTCATATGGGATGGTAGATATGGAACCTAGGTTTGCCATCTGCAAGGCCAATGGTCCTGCCCACTGTATTTCTTCATCACTTGCAATACCAACTGTTTTTAAACAAAAACATTTTTACTTTCTTGCCTAACTTGCTAAATTTGTTCTTCTCTGCCTTAGCTCATTTGTCAGATAGCTGTTATATGCTAATGCTCGTCACTAAACAATGTTTGATTTTGAGTAATACTCTTCATATCAAAAAACAATATCAAAGACCAGAATGATGGTGCAGTGGTATGGTGTTTGGCTTGCACGTGTCTGACCCAGGACAGACCGCAATTAGATTCCCCCAGCGTCCCATATGGTCCCCCAAGTCAGGAGCGATTTTTGAGCACTTAGCCAGGTGTAACCTTTGAGACTTACCAGGTGTGGCCCAAAATAAAAAAAAAAGAAATCAATATCAATAAATCAATAATATTGACTTATTATTCTCTTAGTTCCAGGCAAAGGAGTAAGGACTTTGCTAAAACTAACTCAGCTTTTTAGCAAATTTAACTTAGTCCTTGATCTCACATTCATAGAGATTAAAAAACTGGGTCTGGAAGATAATTCAATAGGTGGGGCATATGATTAGCACAGGAGACCCAAGCTTGATACCGTGACTGCTGGCCCCATGCAAACTGCTATGTAGAGCTCTGGTGGCTTAGTGCCTTGATACTGTTAGACCAAGCACTGATCTGTCAGTTCTGTATCACAAGACTGAACAACCTTGGGGTGGCCTCAGTATCCCTCTGAGCCCTGGTTAGAATGGTCCCTATTTTAAAACAGAAAAGAAAAGAGGAAACAGAAAAATAATTTTCCCAGAGTCTTCATAGGAGAAAGACAGGAAACAGAGCCCCTATGAGTTGGATAATAAAGCAGAGCTCTTCCTCCTCCCCTTTGCGAGGCTGCAGTGATGGAGTGAGGACATTTGGACACCATTTTATCTTGGACTGGTCTATGTTCCAGACTTGAACCCTTAGTTCCTATCCTCACCTTACCAGACATTTCTTCATGCATACAGTGGGTTCTTAGATTAACTTATAAATTTAGAACATTAATAATAGCAAACTAACTATGACAAATACTTTGAGGAAAAAGAGAATGAAATGATTCTATCTTTAGATGACCTTCCTTTACCAAGGATTATTGTAATAATTTAGCCTCCGTATTTGTTTCATGACCAGTTGAATTCTATGAGATTTGTGCTGCACATTATATATGTATATATGCACAAATATTCTTAGTGTCATTTAGTATATAGTTTATTGTCTTTTCTTGAATTCACAGTTATTTTTAGAAGGTGCTTCTGACCTCCAAAATAATATGTTTCCTTTAACTTCTTTGTCCACAAAAGTCACATAAGAAAGTTTTTTGCTAACTGATTTTAATAATATTTCTTTTATTTTTAACTAGAAGGCTGATTCAAATATATTAGAGAAGTCTGTAAAACTTTCTATTTTATTTTGCCTACTGCTCTGTCCCCACAAAGCAGGATGAAACAAAAAAGAAAGTCCAGAGTGTACAGAAGTAGTTTCATGGACTCTGGCAGGTCATAAACATTCACACTCTAATGCATGGCATGAAAGGTGTAGCAGAAATAGCTTACATATAGTGAATGGAGGAAACCATTGTTATAGATATTAAACTGACATTCATGGCCCAAAGGAAGAAGATTAAAATTTCAAAGAATTATAAAGCTGGACTGGAAGAAATCAGTCTGTTTTCATGAAAGTGTGAAATGGAAGGAAATGGTGTTAGGTGTGCACATGTGAGGTCAGTCACTGCATGAGAGCCCACGTATGTGCTTGGGGTCTTTGTTTGCTTTTTTTTATTTGCAGTCCACATATGGAGAGTTTTACTCTATATAATATCTACAGTGGTACGATTATTTTTTAAATTATTGTTTGATTTGAAGACCAGGAATTTCTTTAAAATTCCATACTGGGAGAATTCTATGACTTCAGGTTCCTTTTTAACTAGAACAGCTCAGAGAAGTAACAAGTAGTTTTATCTAAACTTGAAAAAGTAGGTTGTGAGAAAATAGTCTTGTGGGTTAAAAAATTACTCAAAAGTATTAAGTATTAAGTACTAGAGAACTAAAGGAAAATTCTTACTCCACCTCTGCCTAAAAAAGCAAAAAGCATATAAGAGACTGATGTTTTCCTGAGTTTAAAACATATATATGTATAAGTTATATACATATATACATATATATTTACATATGCATCTATATAAAAACATATATTTACATATACATGCATATATACATATGTATATTCTCTTCAATACTCACAAGTAGGTTAAAATCTTTTTTCTGAAGAATAAAGCTAATCTAGTAGTTAATTAAGTTCTCAAAATGCTTAACTTACAGTTACGATATACTGATGCTTTCTTAGTTATATTAAGCTACTAAAAATCCATTAACATGTAAATAATGTTAATGGTTCTCAAACTTTGATTAATGGGCCGAAGTGATAGCACAGCAGTAGGGTGTTTGTTTAGCATGCAGACAACCCAGTACAGGCCTGGGTTCAATCCCATATGGTCCCCTGAAACTGCCAGGAGCAATTTCTGAGTGCAGAACCAGGAGTAACCCCCGAGAGTCTCTGATGTGGCCTAAAACAAACGAACAAACAAACAAAAACTTTGACTTTAATGATACCTTAAAATAACACATTATGAAATACCTCAAACATAAACGTGTCAACTTCTTCTCGAATGTCTTGATGATTTAGCTTGTTTCCTTTATCGTCAGTTATTTTTAAAAGTAAGTCAAGGAATGCCTTGACTTGTTTGTTTTTTGGGGTGTTGTTTTCCATTCTGCATTCTTCCTCTCTCTGCATTGCAATAGCCCGTTCTGCGATGACCTGAATGATTTAAAACGTTACCTGCTTTTGTTTGGGGATAATCCATTTCCCCCCAGGAAAAGATGCTTGGATCTTTAATTGATTTGTGAAGCTTTATGATTCTTTCTCCCTCAGCAATATCTAACCAGTAAGAGTTTAAAACTAAGTTGAATGTCAGACAAATCCATAATTTTCCTTTTTCCCCTTCTCGGGGGAAACTGCGAACGCAGTCCCCCACTACCACAAATTATGCAGTCGAGTTTCCCACGTTTGGGGAAATCTCTGGGGTCAGCACACCTGGAGTGCAATAGTTGAGCCTCTCCCTGGGAAAACCACCTTCGTGATCATCCCCTGCCAGGTAAGTATTAAATCCATAATTTTCAAGTGTGATTTCTGCCGCCTTTCCAGCAAGGATACAAAGCTATGGCCTAGAGATTTGAAGGCACTAAAAAGAAAACTATGGTGGTGGATTATAGGGTATGAAGAGAACTAAGAAATAAACAAGTTTAGCTATAAAGCTGATAGTCCAAAGGGAGGTTGCAGATAAAAATCTGAGGGTTATTAATGTAAGTTACTGGAAAGCTAGGGTTCACAAGGATTGCCCTGTTGGGTGGGAGTTCTGTATTTGTCTTTTATTTGTCACCTCTCTAGGAGGAAGACAGTCTCCAGAGATTTTACCTTAGCTTCCTCTTTCCTCACATCCACTAATGAAATGTAAAACCCTCTTAGGCTTAGTTAGCATTAGAAAGGAAATTGTGTTTTATCTGCCCCCTCTTCCTATGATTGATTATAAATGAACAATACATATCCTAAGTCAGGGCACTCAGTCCACAAGGCTGTGAGCCCCACTCCCACCCCCAATTTCTTTTGTCTGTCTTGTTTTTTTGATCTTTTCAGTGCACCTTCCTCAGGCCCCTTTACCTGGGGCCTAGACTCGGACAGTGGAGAACAATGTAATCATTCTATAATAGATCAATCACAGTTCACTCTAATTACATGCTGTGCTGAGAAAAACAAAACAAAACAGTAAGTCAATTAGTTCACCTGTGTGCCTTCTGGACCTTCTACCAAGAATGCCCTTCTTCAGACATTTCCTTAGAAGGGGACTTACCCTACCCCCTGCAAGTGTGTGCTTCTGTTCACACTATCAGAAGGAGCCTCTAGAAACATTGCAGGGCAAGCCCCTACCACTCACTGTCATCCTCCCACTGCTTTATTGTTCTTTTCACCTAACATTATATTGTTCTTGCTAGTGCATGTCTTTCTCTTCCAAGCTGCATGACACATCTATATGACAGAAAATTTATCTTGGTTTTGTGATACAGTTTCCAACCTCTAGAATATCACTAGACATTTTTTAGAACTTCATTAGACATTTGTTGGATAACTAAATAATTATAATCCATAAGCTTAATTCTGCTATTTTTACCAGGGAAATGATCAAACTTGATACTATGAACAAATTATATGTGTTTATTTTTTATGGCAAAGCTGTATTTTTCTTTATTCCTGGTGCAATCCCCATATTCCAATCTTCAGGAAATAAATTTTATTATTATTTTTTTCATGAATAGTATGGTCAGTCCAACTTGCAGTTCATTAATTACTGATTCTATGCTTGAAATGTGAGGAAAATGTAATTACACACATAGAATTTGTGCACTTGGCTATTTTTCTCTTCTTGGGTTAGTATCCAGTCTAACTTAATACAGCAACTCATCCATTTAATATCTATACTTGGTAACCATTTAATATGCTAATATTTGGATATACCTCAGTTTAAGAAATTATTTATATTATTTTTATGTCATTATAGATTTAATATACTTTAAGAGATAATATATAAAGTGGAAGTTTCTATTAGCACACTTAAGTTATAATTTATGATATATTCTTATTAATTTTTTATATCCATAAAACAGCTTTAACACAATTTCTAGAATACTATATTTACTTCAATATTATTATTTCCAGTTTACTTCTGAAGTGGAAACAAAATAGTCATTCCTACTACATTTTATATTGTCCATTAGTATATTAAAGTAAATGTCCTTTACTTTTGAAAGTAACTGACAAATCAAACATTTCTCAGAAGTCTTATTACTTAAGCATCTCTATTCAACTAGCATAGCATCCTATTTATTAATAGTTTATAATTCAAGGGTTGTAGTTATATAGTACAGTGAGTACAGCATTTGCTTTGTACACTGCTGACCCAGGTTCAATCCCGGCATCCCACATGGCCCCTAAGCCTGCAAGGAGTGATTTCTGAATGTAGAACAGGAGTAAACCCTGAGCACTGGAAAGTGTGGCCAAAAGCTAAAAAATAAAAACCATAAAATTTAAATTTTATTTTAATTTTTCTTGTTTGTGGAGCAAGGAATTGAAGCCAGTTTCATGCATTCATCTAAACACTGAGCCACAATTCCTTGGTTCATATGCATTGTAATATTTTTTACATGCAAGTTTACCTTCTAGACTAACACTGTTTAAAGTAAGGATCATTTTTGATATTACACACTTGGATACCAGAAAGCATTTGAAATTTGATCATTTAAATGTAGTCATAACCCTCACTTTTTCCCATTATATTCATGTAAATGTTTTGTCTTATCAGATTCAGGCTCTGTGGTTCTATGCTAGGATATTTTAGTAAAGCACGAAATCATGATTTACAAAGGTTCTATAGTGGAGAGTAGTGACGATCAACATTGTAAGTATATTTAATGCCACCTAATTAAAACACTATAATGTAAAATTTAATGCTATGACTATTTTACCACAAATAAAAAATAGAAACTTACATTGTTAGTAAAGTCATGTAGGATTTTTAGGGTCCTTTTGTATTCCCTCCCTTGCTTCAACATAAAGAATATAATATCAGGGGGACCCCCGGCGTCCGGCACTCTCCTAGGGCACTCACACGTGGACGACCCTGCGGCCGCCAGCCACCTTGCGCGCGACCCCCCCCCATAGACTGCAGAGGCCGGAGCCGCTCCAACCGGGGAGTGGGGACCCCCGGCGTCCAGGGTGAGTGCACTCTCCTAGGGCGCTCACACGTGGACGACCCCGCGGCGCCAGCCACCTTGCGCGCGACCCCCCCCATAGACTACAGAGGCCGGAGCCGCTCCAACCGGGGAGTAGGGACCCCCGGCGTCCAGGGTGAGTGCACTCTCCTAGGGCGCTCACACGTGGACGACCCCGCAGCCGCCAGCCACCTTGCGCGCGACCACCCCCATAGACTGCAGAGGCCAGCTTGTTGGCACACAGACCACACCACCCGTTGCCTCAACTTCCAGGCCCCAGAGTTCACCCCACCTGACCCGAGCGTAGACAGGGGAGGACATTCCCTAGTACCTAGTGGGCCGGAGTCACCTGCCCAGCTGGGACAGGTGGGACGAAAAAACTGGGTGAGCTTGGGCCTGCCCCCTGGACCTTTAGGTAACCTAGAGCAACCTAGCCCCGAGCCCCAGAGTGGACCTGAGACCCCTCCCTAGGGCTGAGAGCAGCTACCGGGAGGGTTTGACTGGGGGAATTTCCTCCGCGGTAACTCGGAGGAGCAGAGCTTAATTGACCCCCAGATAAGGGAGGGAAAAGAGAGTCAGGCTCAACAGCGCCCGCAACCAGTGTGGCCAGGAGCGGAACTACACCTGCTGACAGGAATAAAGAGGAAGACTGACTTCCAAGTAGTAGAGGAGAGGAGAAAAAGGAGAGGAGAAACAGTGCCCCCCACCACTGTGGTCAGGAAAGGGCCAGTACTAGCTGCCAACAAAAGGGGAAAACAACTAACCAGGCCACATAAAGAGTACAGGAGGATCCAAACCTCAGCGAGTTCACCCAAAAGTCCCTCTAGAACCACCCTCAGGGAGGGAACCCACTCCCACACCACAGGGGATCAAAACAGGTGAAAATTAGAAGCACAGCACTCTAAAACACACCATTAAATACAAAGAAATATGCGTAAATCAAGGAGATCACTAATATCTGGAGATATGGTGACAAACCCTTGCAAGCTTCCAAGCCCACCAAAACGCACAGATCCACGCGATGAAGACCTAAAAGCAGCCATGAGGAAGGAAATGCAAGAATTAATAAAAGGAATGAGAAACCCTAGCTATCGAGTATAAGAAATCTATGGATGAACGAATCAGCCAAATTAAAGAAGAAATGTTAAAGAACATGAGAGATTCCATACAAAAAGAAGTGAAGGAATTAAAAGACAAAGTAACAAGCCTTACAAGCAGAAACACAGAATTGGAGAAACACATTGAAGAACTCGAAGGAAAACTGCAAACAAAAAATGATCAAGAAACCAACAAAGAAATAAAAGGCAAAGCACTGGAAGGAAAGGTCCAGTATCTAATGAACAAGGATAAAAGAAACAACCTAAGAATTGTGGGTATACCGGAAGGGGAGGAAGTAGGGAAAGGGGAAGAACAAGTAGTTAGAGAGATAATAGCGGAGAACTTCCCCACCCTCTGGAAGGAAACTGCAATGCCAATACAGGAAATAAAAAGAGTTCCCAATAAGATAGACCCTAATAAACAAACACCAAGACACATGGTAATCCAATTGGCAAAAAACAAAGAGAAAGAAGAACTTCTTAAAGCAATAAGGAAGAAAAGAAACCTCAAGTACCAAGGTAGGGACATAAGAATCAAACCAGATCTCCCATTTGAAATAATTCAAGCAAGAAGACAGTGGAATGACATATTTAAACGACTGAATGAAAGAAATTTCCAACCTAGGGTCCAATACCCAGCAAAACTTACATTCATATGGGAGGATAGACTAAAAACATTCTCAAACAAGAACGAATTTGAACTATTTGTGCAAACAAAACCGATCCTAAACGACTTACTCAAAGACGATTTACACAATCCAAACCCCCGATTGTAACAAAAACCACCCTACACAACACAACTACACAACAATCCTCTCTCTCAATAATCTCCCTAAATGTTAATGGACTAAACTCTCCAATTAAAAGACACATAGTAGAGAACTGGATTAGGAAAAATAAACCGGACTTCTGCTGTCTGCAAGAAACACACCTACAGATGCAGGACAAGCACAGGCTTAGAATAAAAGGATGGAAAGTCATTATTCAGGCCAATGGAAAACAAAAAAGAGCAGGGACAGCCATTCTTATATCAGACCAAATTGCATTCAACCTCAAGAAAGTGATCAGAGACAAAGAGGGTCACTACTTACTGATCAGGGGAACATTAGATCAAGAAACACTAACCCTGGTCAATATCTATGCACCTAATGTAGAGTCAGCAAAATATGTGAGGCAACTACTGGCAAAACTGGAGAAACACATGAAGGGAAATGTGATAATAGCAGGGGACCTCAATACTCCACTATCACCACTGGACAGATCCACCAAACAGAAAAATAGCAAAGAAATAAGAGCTTTGAATGAAAAATTAGAAGATTTAGGTCTAATAGACTTATATAGAGCCCTCCACCCCCAGAAAGCAGAATACACATTCTTCTCAAGCCCACATGGAACCTTCTCCAGAATAGACCACGTATTAGGATACAAAGCCAACCTATATAAGACCACAAAGGTAAGGATCATTAGAAGTACCCTCTCAGATCACTATGCCACAGAGCTCAAAATTGAGGTCAAGAAGAAGCAATGGAGAAAAACTAATACCTGGAGATTAAATAACATGCTGCTCAACAACAGCTGGATCAAAGAACAACTCAAGGAAGAAATAAAAAGATTTCTTGAGACAAATGACAATGAAGAGACAACATGTCAAAATCTATGGGACACAGCAAAAGCAGTAATTAGGGGGAAACTCATAGCAATACAGGCCTATGTCAAGAATCAGGAAAATAACAAAACCAACAGTTTAAAAGATCACCTCAAAGAATTGGAACATCAGCAACAGAGAAATCCAACCACATCCAGAAGGCTAGAAATAATAAAAACCAGAGCAGAAATAAACAACATAGAAACCAAGAAAACAATACAAAAAATCAATGAGACCAGGAGTTGGTTTTTCGAAAAAATAAACAAGATAGACAAACCACTGGCAAAACTCACCAAAAAAAAGAGAGAAAACACCCAAATCAGTAGGATCACAAATGAAAGGGGAGAGATTACAACAGAACCCCAAGAAATACAACATATCATGAGATCATATTATGAACAACTATACTCAACTAGGCTAGAGAACCCAGTAGAAATCGATAGATTCTTGGAAAAACACCCTCTTCCAAGACTGGAAAAGGAAGATCTAGAAATCCTAAACAGACCAATCACCTCAGAGGAAATTGAAGATGTAATTAAAAAACTCCCTAAGAACAAAAGCCCAGGCCCAGATGGATTTACAGGTGAATTCTATCAAACATTTCAAGAAGAGTTACTACCACTTTTCCATAGGCTCTTCCAAACCATAGAAAAAACAGGAATCCTCCCCAACTCCTTTTATGAGGCTAATATCACACTCATTCCCAAAGAAGGCAAAGACACTACCAAAAAAGAAAACTACAGACCAATCTCACTAATGAACATAGATGCAAAGATACTCAATAAAATATTAGCAAACCGAATCCAGCACTTCATCAAAAAGATCATACATCACGATCAAGTGGGATTCATCCCAGGAATGCAAGGTTGGTTCAACATACGCAAATCAGTCAACATTATACACCACATCAACAACATGAAAGACAAAAACCACATGATCATATCAATCGATGCAGAGAAGGCATTTGACAAAATCCAACATCCTTTCATGTTAAAGACACTCAGCAAAATAGGGTTAGAAGGAACCTTCCTCAAGATAGTTACAGCTATCTATGAAAAGCCTACAGCCAACATTATACTCAATGGTAAGAAACTAGAAGCATTCCCACTAAGATCAGGAACTAGGCAAGGCTGTCCACTCTCTCCACTCTTATTCAGTATAACCTTAGAAGTCCTAGCAATAGCAATCCGACAAGAGAAGGAAATCAAAGGAATTCAAATTGGGAAAGAGGAACACAAGCTATCTCTTTTTGCCGATGATATGATGATATACATCGAAAACCCTAAAGAGTCCACAGTAAAACTCCTAGAAACAATTAACCAATACAGCAAAGTGGCTGGTTACAAAGTCAATACACAAAAGACAGTAGCGTTTCTATATACAAACAATGAAGTTGAGGAGAGAGAGATTAAAAATACAATTCCATTTAAGATAGTATCAAAAAACATCAAGTATCTAGGAATCAACCTTACAAGAGAAGTGAAAGACCTATACCAGGGAAACTTCAAAACACTTCAGAAAGAAATTGAAGACGATCTAAAGAAATGGAAGAACATCCCATGCTCATGGATAGGTAGAATTAACATAATCAAAATGACTATCCTACCCAAACTCCTATATAGATTTAATGCAATCCCTATCCAAATCCAGACACAATTCTTTAAAGAATTAGAACAATCATTCACAAAATTCATCTGGAACCACAAAAGACCCAGGATAGCCAAACAAATACTGAAAAACAAGAAGCTGGGAGGCATCTCCTTATGTAACTTGAAACTATACTATAAAGCCATAGTAATCAAAACAGCATGGTACTGGAACAGAGACAGGACCTCAGACCAGTGGGTCAGAACAGAATTCCCAGACATAAACCCCCAGGTATATAGCCAACTAATATTTGATAAAAGAGGCAAGAATCTGAAATGGAACAAAGAAAGCCTATTCAACAAATGGTGTTGGTACAACTGGAAAACCACATGTACGAAAGTGAAAATCAACCCATACCTTACTCCTTATACAAAAATCAACTCAAAATGGATCAAAGACCTTGAAATCAGACCCGAATCCATAAAATTTATCGAGAATAAAATAGGCAGAACACTTGAAGACCTATATATCAAAAAGGTCTTTGAGAATGGAGCACCAATGGCAAGAACGTTAGCATCAAATATAAACAAATGGGACTACATCAAACTAAAAAGCTTCTGCATGGCAAAAGAAACCCTGCTTAACGCAAGAAGACAGCTAACAGAATGGGAAAAAATCTTTTCACTCGACATATCAGATAAAGGGCTGATATCTAGAACATACAAAGCACTCAGAAATCTGAGCCCCCCAAAACCAAACAAAGCTATAAAAAAATGGGGAGATGAAATGAATAGACACTTCTCTGAGGAAGACAGAAGGATGGCCAACAAACACATGAAAACATGATCACCTTCACTCATCATCAGGGAGATCCAAATCAAGACAACAATGAGATACCACCTTACACCAGTGAGGATGGCCCACATAAAAAATAATGGAAACAACCTTTGTTGGCGGGGATGTGGTATGAAAGGAACTCTCATCCACTGCTGGTGGGAATGCCCCCTAGTCCAACACCTATGGAGGAAAGTCTGGAGAGTGCTCAAAGAACTCAGAATTGAGCTGCCATTTGACCCAGCAATTGCTCTCCTAGGCATATACCCCCAAGATGGAAGGACATTCATTCCAAAATATGTATGCACCCCACTATTTATTGCAGCACTCAGTATAATAGCCAAATCTTGGAACCAACCTAGGTGTCCAACAACAGATGAATGGATCATTAAGATGTGGTACATATACACAATGGAATATTACATGGCAGTTAGAAATGATACAATCACAGACTTTGCAGCAACGTGGATGGACCTAGATCATGTTATGTTAAACGAAGTAAGCCAGAAGACAAAAGATAAACACAGAATGGTAGCACTATTCTGAAACATCTAGAACATATATTTTATACACAACTAATACCTAACAATCATATAACAGGGTTTAACAGGGTAGAAACTCCGAACACTGTAATAGTCAACATATACGTGGGAGCAGTGCCCAAAATACATGAAAAAGGAACAATGCAAACTCTTGACTGCACAAGAGAGTTACAGGTATGTAACCAGACTCCTACAACCAAGGCCCACAATAATCCCTTAGAGATCGTAAACAGGAACACAAGTATAGAACACCGCGGGAAATCACGTAATGCAATGGCAACATACCATAACACTACGTTTTAATCCCTTTACCTTACTATATTTTAAAAATAACCTCTCAGCTTTTCTGTCCACAGGCGCCCTTAGATACAAAGGTCGGACAAACTAAGATGGCAACTCGGGATACCACACGAGATACCATACCTTGCTTGCACTATGAGATGGCCACGAGAAAACTCTTTAACATACACTTTATCTCTAGGTTAAACCTTCTTTTAGGAATCGAAGCACGTGACCAGTCAGACCACCAAAGCAGTACCTGCGATGTACAGACCTAAACTACAGGCTCTAGTCATCGAACACATTCAACCAAACCAGCATTCCCTTGCTATTCTCTCCTTTCTTCTCTCTACTTTTTTTTTCTCTTTTCTTTTTCTCTTCTATTCTTCTCTTTACTTTTTTCCCTTTCTCTTCTCCCTTTCTTTCTACGGTATTTTCTCTTTTCTCTGCCTTCATACCCCTCCCATATACCATCCCCTTTCTCCCCCCCAGAAATTCAACTATCCCTTCACCCCTCAATCCCATCCAGATCTCCCACCATATTATAACTCTCCACCCTCAGTCCTTAATCTTTTAGGCATCAAGATCGACCTCCTACCCAATGAACCAGTACCCAGCACCCAGGCGAGGGGACACCCAGCCGAACCCACACCTCGTCTCCTGCAAGAAAAGACAGCCAACTCCCCTGTGGACTCATGCTGGGAGACCCTCCCTACCAACTCCCCCTAACGTGGACTGTTTCTTGAAACCGGACTTAGGTCCAATAGTATCCCCTATGCAAGAACTCTTCCAAGACCTCCCTGCTGCAAATTTTTACCAATCTGAAGAGGGTCAGGGGGTGTGATTGGAAGATGCCTGGGAGCCCACACACCACAAGTAAAATCCAAAAGACAATGGGAAAACTGTACTTCCAACATAGGCATAAGACCTGTAATACACCACCTCTTTACCTGTTCTCCCCCAAATGCAAAGTAGTCTTTTGCACCACTTTGGTCCTTTAAAAACTTCGCTAACTCATTTTATTTCTTTTTTTTTTAATTTATTTATTTATTTAAATGTTTGCCCTACATATACATTTGTGGGCACTTACACTTTTATTTCCTTTTTTTTTTTTAATCGTTTTTGGGTATGTGACCTATTTCTGTTATCCACTTTGTCCACCCCAAATACTCCGACATATAATGGAGCACCACTTCCCCCTGCAAAGGCACACTAAATAAAGGGGAAATCTTACATATTAAAAAAAAAAAAAGAGCTCTTATCTACTAGAGATAGGAACTCATAGTTGTTTACAATACAGGGATATCTCCAACCTTGAAAATATGTCATGTGGAATCAACTTAGACCTCAGGTGATTAGATATCATCCATCCAGCCTTGAACCCTGGATCCCAGACATAGAAATGGCACAGCTCTTCACAACAGCTGCAAGAAACAAACTCCATCTGGGACAGTCTTAATACTGCAGGGTCAACAACAAGGGCCAGCTCTAATGATATCCCGACAATGAGGAAAATGTGAACAACTTGACCTTAGAACAGTTTAGCCTACCTTACCAGCTAACGACAAGACAAAACCAGAAGACGTGGCACCCTTTGGTAGATACAAAAGCCAAGATCGTGATTTACAGATGACTGGCTGCTAGAACCACGACCAGACCGTATACATCTTGGGACCAACATAAAAGCCCTAGTTTAGGGTTTGAACTAAGACCTGCACAATAAACATGATCCCCAGTTCCAAAGGTCCGGCAGAGACAATTGTAACGGAAAGGGGCTTCTGGAAGAACAAAGAAAGATGCTATCCTAGATGCCTTCCTAGGTTCAGCGCAAAGACCAAGATCACCAACCACAGAAGATGGATTAAAATGGCACTGAGGCAACAGAACCTCTAGATTCACAAAGACTGACTTCACCATAAGTCCCACCTCAGGATATGTACAGATACTGAGACCTCTAAACACAGAGCTCTGACTGTATCACACTGGACAGAGCAGAAGCCTTCCACACACCAAAAAAAAAAAAAAAAAAAAAAAAAACACAACCGGGAGAGTAATGATCCTGAGCAAAGACTAGAGCTGATCCCATGACAGTATACTCCAAGGACGGAGAAACCCCATATCTCATAGGGCAAGTGAATTCCTTTTCGAATGACCCCAATATTTACTGTGCCAGGGCAGGAGGGAAAAAAAATACAAAAAACACAAAACCTTGGTTATTTATATATATCTTACCTTCATTTATTATTGTTATTATTATTTTTATTTACCTAGCTATTTTGGTCGATTTCTCAGTTTGGATGTGATTATTGAAATTGTTGTCCCCAATTATTCTTATTTTTTTTTCTCTTCCTTTCTTTTCTTTCGTTATGTGCTACGCCATGTTTCTTATTTCAAGACCACGGCGTGTTTTTTGTTTGTTTGTGTTTGTTTTTTGTTTGTTTTGTTTTGTTTTGTTTTTTATCTGTTTTTTTTTGTGGTGCTTATCGTTATAGCTGGAGTCCTCACTGGATATTTGACACTTCTTTTGGTACTGGTGGAGTGTTTCAACTTCTTTTTCTCCTTCATTTCCCAAATCGATGATGAGAACCTCTAGAAGGATTCTGCCCATTTTTGGGGTATTAAACTCTTACCCCAGTTTATTTATTTTCTCTTTTTCAGGCAAAACCACGCAACTTGAACTAGCTACCCCTGCCCCTACTTAGAGGGGGAAATAAGGGAGGCATCAAGACCAAACTGATGCAAGACTACTAAGTAGTTGGTTAGAGACAGAGGGGACCACATATTCTAGCCGCCCTGGGGGTGAGGGAAGAGGAAAAGGGAGGTAAGACAAAAACGGAGATGTAGGGAGGACAATTTGGGGATGGGAATCCCCCCTGATTTTATGTAAATATGTACCTAAAATATTATTGTCAACAATATGTAAGCCACTATGATCAAAATAAAAATTATATTAAAAAATGGGAAAAAAAAAAGAATATAATATCAGTCCAGAGCCAGGGTGCCTTCATTCTCTGAAGTATTAGGTTACTCATCCTATACATAAAGTAAAAAAAAAAAAAGACATCAGCTGACATGTCTAACATGTATTTCCTGAACACCTGCTCTGCTCTGTGTCTGTTGTCAATGAGTTTTAAAAAGGGAGACTAATCATTCATAGAATATTGAGAGCTTAGTCATTTTTCTCTGTAATCTAGGTGTGGGTTGTTACAGCTTTACTAAGAATATAAAGTTACTAATTTATTTAAAGAAAGAAAGGTCCTTTAATAAACTTTCCTACTATATGGGCAACTTTTGTCTTCTGATTTCTCCTGAAAGTGGCCTACTCTCTGTGTCTCTAGAGACACCTATTTTGATGAAATCTGTCTCATATTGTTGACAAATAATTGGCTTGATCTCTCATCTGGAGTAACAAAAAAAAAATCTTACTCTACTCTACGGAAAGTGCCTATTAAAGACCATCGGTCACATAAGTGACCCCAGCATCCAATCTATTATTTCCTATGAAGAAGCAAAAAGGCTTCTGTAGACATGGTCTTCTTCTTTATGACCTAATTAGTCATTACTATCAGCCTTTCCAATTCACTCAATCTGTAGCACATATCTCAATTTTCCTCTCTTAATATCATTATCTCTTTCTAAGCACTTACTCTTATTTGTAAGTTTTTTTTTCAACATCTCTCTCATGCCATTCTTTTTGTTGTACATGCCAGAAAACTAACAAGTGCTTTGTTCGATCAATAACAGTTTTTGAAATGATTAGTAAATATTTACTTAAAAGAAGTGGAATGAAGCAACAGAGTCAACAACACTGAAAACATAAAACCCAAATTTCAACAACTTCAAACATATGTGCCTGTCAAGGTGGTGAACTGGGGAGCAGAAAGAAGGATTGGGTGTGGGGGAGAACTGGGAACACTGGTGGGAGATAGAGATGGGTGGAATTAGTGCTAGGATATTGTATGTCTAATACTCAGCTATTAATAAGTTTGTAAATCATGATGCTTTAGTAAAAAAATTTAATCAAAAAAGAAGTAAAATGAACAGTAGATTTAACAACAGGACACATCCAATTAACTTCTGACTCTGATTCTGATTACCTGAATAAATGCAAGTAATTCAAAAATAAGAGATAGTTTCATATTTTAAATAATATTTATATAGGGGCCAAAGTGATAGTGCAGTGGTAGGGCATTTGCCTTGCATGTGGCTGTCCCAGGAAGGACCTCGATTCGATCCCCAGCATCCCTTAGGGTCCCTCAAACCAGGAGCGATTTCTGAGTGCATAGCCAGGAGTAACCCCTGAGTGTTACCCGGTGTGCCCCAAAAAAACAAAAAAAAATTTTATATATAAAAGTATGGTACAGGGAAATGAAAAACAACAAAAATCTAAGTAGAAAAATAGAATACATGAACAAAGCAATTATAAGCCTCTAACATTTTGTATGATATTTATTAGTGTTTTCCCCCTATTTATTAGTGTTTTATCACGAATAATTTTTCTATCTATGGGTTATTTATGTTGCAAAAATTATGTAAAAAATTATGTAACGTTTTTTGGTTTTTGTTTTGTTTTGTTTTTTGTTTTTGGGCCACACCCGATTACGCTCAGGGGTTTCTCCTGGCTATGCCCTCAGAAATCACTCCTGGCTTGGGGGACCATATGGGATGCCGGAGGATTGAACCGTGGTCCGTCCTTGGACAGCAAGGCAAACACCCTATCACTGCACCACCACTCTGACCCTTATAGTTTCTTAAAACAAACAAATTATAATCTCTGTACATGTCAAAATTATGATTTAATATTAAATATTGATTGGATGCATCAGTTACCTAATTTTCTTTTGTTGTTGAAATGTGTGTTATATATAAGATTAATATATATTATACTGTTTAGTTTTGAAAGAAATAATACTAAGCAACATAGGGCCAAAGAGATAGTACAGAGGGTAAAGCACTTGTTTTTCATACTGACCTGCGTTTGAACCCCAGAACCTACCAGGAGTTATCCCTAAGCAAAGAACCTGGAGTAAACCCTTAGCACCACTGTGATTAGACTAAAACCATAAATATATGTTTTTATTTTTATATTATATATCATATATAACACATTAAATGAATGAAAATAATTGTAAGGATTAGTCAACAGTAATTTTCAAAACAATCAAAAGCACCCAATTTACCTACAAACTGCAAGGACATATTCAGAATCATCATTTACTTGTGCACCAATATTCTTTCCCATCGCTGTTTCTACAAAACAGGATGAGAAATAACCATTTAACTTATGCACATTTCCTGTATTTATCTTCCAAGGTTGACATTCATATATGCTGTTTTGTTTTCATTATTTTACATGCATTGCTCCCTCTTTTCCCTCTTCTCCCATGTCTTCTGCTTCTTCAAGTCACTTCTTCTCCCCTTTCTCCTTTCTGGAACATTGGATTTGTGGCTGCTCTGTTTCAAATTGTTAATGACTGCTTCATCTAAGGAAGTATGTTTAGCACCCAGGATACTTTCCACACCCCCAGTGATCTTTCCTGGGGCCTGCTACTATCCATTTGGGTTATTTACTTTTTACACCAAAGAACGGAGACTTACCACAGATGATATCTAAGGCACAAAGAGTGACATCAAAAATACAGTTAAATTTTTCTTTGTTAGCATATCTTTCAAGCTTATTGACCAGAATATTGGCTTCTTCATTCATGATGTCTAAGAAATCTTCCAGAATTGTAAAGTGAAAAGCGGAAGTTAACATTTTCCTCCTGGAGTGCCATTTGCTTCCAGTGCTAGATACAAGACATGATTACATAAAAGAAAAGCAACAGTTGAAACAAAAACTCTTCTAAAACTGCTTGATTTGTATATTCTCTAATTGCTTTGCTAAAAGAAAATCCATATAGATGTATGACAGTGTCATTTATATGAGATGATATTTCATTGTTGTTTTGATGTGCAGTTAGCTGTTGATAAATGATGCAAAACACTTTTTAATATACTTTTCTGGCATCAATATGTCTTTGTTGATAAATAATTTTTTCTTCTCTTTCCCAATTTTGTTTTGTTTTGGTTTTTTTGGGGTCACATCCAGCATCGATCGCTTCAGGAGTTACTCCTGGCTCTGTGCTTAGAAATCACTCCTGGCAAGCATGAGGGAGCATATGCGTTGTCAGGATTTGGACCACTATCTGTCCTGGATCGGCTACTTGCAAGGCAAGTTTGCCCTACTGCTGTGCTATCTGTTTAGCCCCGTCTCTTTCCCAATTTTTTTGGACGTATTTTTTTTTTATGTCAAGTTTGGCCAATACTTTCTCTGTCTTTGATATCAACCCTTTATTAGATGAGTGGGCAACAAATATTCTCTCACAATTTGTGGGATGTTTTTATTCTGATAATCATTTCCTTTGTAATGCAGAAGCTTTTTAGCAGAAGAAAATATGTAGTAGAACACATGAAGTCCCATGTGTTTATCTTTACTTCTGCTTCTTTGGCCAGTGACATAAAATCGTTGAATTACAGATACCTCTTAATTCAAAATCTTGAAGTGTTATGCATGTTTTCCTTAATATATTCCCTGTATTCAGGCAATATTTTGAGTATAAATCTATTTGATTTAACTTTTGCACATAATGTTATAGAAGAATCTATGTTCATTTATTTTTGCATGTGACCAACCAGTCTTCTTAACACTATCTGTTTTTCTTACTCTACTTTTTTTTAATTCTTTATTGAAGATTAGCTGAGGATCTGGTTTAGGATTCTCAATTCTATTCTATTGGTTTGAGCGTTTGTCTTTATTTCAGTACCACTGAAATACTAAAGCAGTTTAGAGTATAATTTGAAATCAAGACAGCAAAAGCTCCCATCTTCTTTTGCCTTAGGAATTCTTTTTCTATTTGAGAGTTGGGGGAGGGGGGAGGGTTATCACTATATATAAATATCAACAACACTTTATATAGGGCCATTAAAAATATCATGGATAGAGACTGGAGAAATAGCACAGCAGTAAGGCTTTTGCCTTGCACACAGCCAACCCAGGACTGACGGTAGGTAGTTCTATTCCTGGCATCCCATATGGTCCCCGAGTCTGCCAGGGTGGATGGAGTTCTGAGTGTGGAGACAGGAGTAACCCTGAGCACCACCTAGTGTGACCAAAAAAACAAACAAACAACAACAACAACAACAAAAAAAACCCAAACCCCAATAAATCGTAGATATATTTTAGAAATACTGCATTGCATCCATATAATGTTATGGGGAAATTTTTCATTTTGACAATGTTAATAGTGAGTGTGACTTTTATTTTATTTTATTTTATTTTGGTTTTTGGGTCACACCCAGCAGCACTCAGGGATTACTTACCTGGTTCTATGCTCAGAAATCACTCCTGGCAGGCTCTGGAGACCATATGGGATGCCGGAATTTGAACCACTGTCCTTCATGCAAGGCAAATGCCCTACCTCCATGCTATCTCTCCGGCCCCTAAGAACTTTTTTTTTGTTTGTTTTTGTTTTTGGAGAGTGACTTATTGCCATGATGGTGACTGCTGATTACTTGGACTCCTCTTTTAAAGGACTCTGTTATAGAATCATATTTTCCAGATTTTCCCCTATTTCCTTAGAGATTTCTTCCTACAGGAGAACTTTCTTGTAACAAATTACATAGCAACACTGCTTTTATAAGGCAGGTTTACATATTGACACTCACCTTGTAAGAAGTCCTAGGCCAAGCCACGGTTCCATAAACTTGTATAAATAGGACTTGTCAGTATGTTTTGAACTACATAAAATTGTCTTAGAGAGAAAAACAGAATATTATTGCAGAAGTACATCAGAAAGAAAAATGGTACAAATTTTAACTCTATGATAGGAAAACCTAGATAGGGATCAAGAGATAGTACAGTGGGCAGGGCACTTGCCTTGCACATGGTCAACCCCAGCACCCCATATGGTCTTTCTGAGCACCTTCATGACTGATCCCTGAGCATAGAACCACTTATTCCTAGTGCCCTGAACACAGCTGGATGTGATTTAAAAACAAAACAACAAAAAGCAACACCAATGAAAAAAGTAAAAAATAAATTTTCTAAAAAAAAAAATCAACCTTTTATATTGATTAGGCCTAGAGCAATAGCACAGCAGATAGGGCTTTTGCCTTGTAGCCAAAATGTGGCAAGCCTGGATTCTATCTCTCCATATGGTCCCTTGAGCTGCCAATAATGGTCCTTGAGCACAGAACCAGGAGTAAACTCTAACCATAGTCAGGTATGACCCCCCCCAATTATAACTACTATATCTTTTTTATTTTCTTTCATTCTTATATCTCAAGGAAATTCATGCAGAGATTTTGAACATACAACTGTCATTCAGTCTCAGACACTGCATGAATATTTTCTCACCAACCAAATATACAAAAAATGGAGAGAAGCTCTTTGGTTCCTGACATGAATTAGGAAACCAGTGGAGTCTTTTCTTAAGGAAGGAGGCAGCTCAGAAAGAGGAGGCAATGAATGCAGAAGAGGAGCACATCTAGGGAGACAGAAAAATAAATTCATATTTAGACATGTTACTTCAGTAGCCTTCAATTTGCCATGGTCAAATTGGAGTCCAGAATGAACTCAAAAACAGGAGAAACTCATCGGGTATCTCCAGAATAAAACAAAAACAAAGACAAAAATTAAAACATTGGAAGCTGATATGCTTGATATTGAAACACTCTGCATTGAAGTGAAGTAGGAGGAATGCGCATTTAGGTCTAACCATCTCATTCTGCCCATGCTTCTTGCTCTTGCTCTCCTCTCTGACCTATTTTCTTTCTACAGTCAGTAGGTTAGACTTCAGTGTCTGCTGCCCTCATGATCTACTGTAAAGCAGGATTCTATCTGATAATACTAGAGGGACTCCAATGTTTTTACAACAATAATTAAAAAATAAAGATAAATCCCAGAGCTAGTCCCTAGGAAATCTTACTTTTGACTTTCTTATATGAGGAGAAACTCTGCTGATTTTATTTTACCTCCCTAACCCAAACTTCTAACATATGAAAAATAATCAATTTTTTGAGGTTGGACTTAAGTAGCATGAATCAAAAATATCTGCTGTTTCCTGATAAACTTTTAAATATTAATCTAAAAATTAATTTGCAAGAATACTCTAGAAGACTGCAACTTTTTGAAAAAGACACTCAATTTATTGGTATATTATGTTCATAATATTCAAATAATACCTGTAAATTCATGTTGCTTACATTATAAAATAATCAATCTATAATTTTATAAATTATATTCTTCTGCAGACTTTAAATTGAATAACAACATATATGTACCTGGAACAAATATTAGTAGAACACTTGAAAAGTATGATTTAGCTCTAGTGGTGCCCTCATTTTTATAGGAATGATTAGGATAGATATTGGCTTCAATTGATCACTTGGGGGTACTTTCACTACATGGATTTTGATGCAGATTGTATACCATCCAGTAGACAGTGAGACATTGACCCTAGTTATCAGAAACTCACCTCCACACTTTCTGCTTTGTAAAGAGCCATCAGTGGCACTGGCCCAAGCCAGAGTTTAAACATTGGCATATGTTGAAATTCTTCAGTAAAACGAACTACCTGCTTAAAATGTTCTGAATAAATATTAAGTAAAAATAAATTGAATTAGTTACTCTTTAATTCAACAAATATTTAAAAAATTATAGTAAGTTACTTATAGCATTATGGTGTCTAGTTTTTAAAATTTTAGGCATTATCAATATCCTCAGTTACCAGGTCTCTCTCCAAATTAAAGCATACTATTCCTAAAATCTAATTAATTATTAGGGCTTAATTGTGCATGAGATAGTAACCTGATTAATTATAAAATGCCAAACTTTAAAGTGTTCCTCTTGATATTATTTAGGTGGTGAGTCTTATAGCCTACTTAATGATCCCTGAGGGTGTAAGATTTCTTTTTCTTTTTTTTTTTTTTTTTTTTTTTTTCTGTGGAGGCCATGGAGTTTAGGGGCCTATCCTGCCAATACTCAGCTTAACTGTTAACTTTAGTAAGGTTCTGCTCAGCTGGCTGCAGTATGGGCCACTAGGGCAATGACAGTAGTATTCAATAGGTCATGTTGTACAAGAATCGAACTTAGGGCCTCTGAAAGTGCTTAAACCCTCTGCTCTCTTGAAGTTTCCCTATAAAATTTCTTTTGCTCAACAAGCTACTTTTGCAGTAAGAGAATATACCGAGTCTTTAACTTCTAAAGGTCTCAAGGTCTATTATAAACTCTTTCACTTTCTGTAAAATAGATTATGGTGCCAGAATAATAGAAGTGCTAAAAAAATATGGAGCCATGTTGAGAAAGTAAGAAGTCACTTTGAAAGATTTGTAAATAGCTGGCACAATTTGAAACAATGGATTAAACAGAAACAGCTATTAAACAGTAATCTCAATCTAAATACTCTTGGAAAAAAAGTGCTAAAATCTAACTCACCTAACTTTATGGGGAATTTAAAAAAAAACAGATTCTTCTGAGAAGTTTCTAACATTAAGTGACTTTTCTTTGTGTGGAGAAGATATACCCAGTGATGCCTAGGAGTTACTCTTGGCTCTGCATTCAAGAATTACTCCTGACAGTGATTGGAGGATCCTATGGGATGCCAGGAATGAATCCAATGTGGTCATATGCAAGTCTAATGCTTTCCCTGCTGTACTATCTCTCTAGCCCCCAATGAATTGATTTTTCAATAGTAAAACCTAATATAAATCTGTCTCTTTAATAGGATTTCCTAGTTTTTAAGTATAATTTAATATATAATATGCATTGGATAATTTAATCTATTACATATCTATATTGTTACATAATACAATATGTATTGCAACATATATCACATAAATAATATATTAATGTAGCATACATAATATATTACACAATATACATAACATTACATGATATAATATAATCTATTACATGTCTATATTACAATATAATCTAATACATAATCTAATTTAATATATCAGATTTCTGTAACTTGCAATCCAAGTTGGCTATAAGTCCAGACCATTAGTTTATTTCCCTACTTTTAACATTTTCAATGTTAAAAAATAATGAGATTTCAAGTCAATTGTTTTAATCAATTTATGCAAATGTATTGGGGGGGGGTTAGCAGCATCTCAAGAGGAAAAAGAGAAAAATACCGGGAGAAGACCAAATACAGGAAAGACCAAGAATATGAAAGATCTGGGGGGGGGGGGGGTGGATTAGAGGACCGAGAGGAAAGAGGAGTCGGAGAAAAAGAGAAGAGAGGAGAGGCGGAGATTGGATAGATATGAGGATGAGAGAGAGAGAGAGAGAGAGAGAGAGAGAGAGAGAGAGAGAGAGAGAGAGACAGACAGACAGACAGACAGACAGACAGACAGACAGACAGAGACAGAGACAGAGAGACAGAGAGAGAAGGGTTAAATGGAAGAGGGAGAAAATAAGAGATGGAAGAGATGGAAAGAGGAAGAAAGGTGAACATGTGGATGGAGAGTTTGAGATAAGAAAAGAGAGGAACTAAGGGGTGGTCAGAAGAGAGAGGAGGAAAAGAGGAAGGGACAAAAGAGATGAGAGATCAGAGAAAGAGGAGAAACTGAGAAGAGACAAAGGGAGGAAAAAAATAAAAGCAGAGACACAAGGGTGGGAGAGAAGACAATGGCAGAAGAGAGAAAGCAATAAAAAAAGATAGGAAGAAGGAAGGAAAGAAAAAAAGGAAAGAAAGAAGGAAAGAAAGAGAAAGGAAGAAAGAAAAAGAAAGCAAGAAAGGAAGAGAAAGAGAAAGAAGGAAAGAGAAAAGAAGAAAGAAAAATTAAAGCAAGCAAGGAAAAAAAGAGATAAAAAGGTGAGAAAGAAAAGAAAAAGGAGGAGATAAGAGGAAAGGAGAAGAGAAAAGAAGAGAAGACAAAGAAGTGCAGGCAAAAAACTGGAGCGAACTGGAAATTTGGAAGACAAGATTCAATTAAGGTAGCAGCCCTTCCGGAGCGGGGAGAACCTGGCGCAGTGGCGGGGGTGTGGCTGTCCCTTCTCTCCCGGGCATTTCGTACCCCTTGAGTCCTTTTCCGCAATGAGCACATGCCCCACGAATGGGTAAGCACCAGCGACGGTCGGCACTGTCCTCAGTTGCCACCAGTGCCGGGCATAGTTCACCAGCATCACCAAAAGTCTCCAGAGTAGCAAGGCAGCCGCCAGGCACGCGGCGCTCAGAGCGGTACAGCGCAGCAGCTTCTGCCCGAGTTGCACCAGCCAGAGCGCGTCCTGGTTGCGCAGGTCTGGGCTTAAGACAGCAAGCGCGGCTGGGGAGGGTTCAGGGCGCCTGTGTATCCTCCCCTATTGAGGTGGTGCCGGATTCGGGTTTGGGAGGAGCTCAGCTTCTGGGGGTTGAGAGCACTTCGGGGCAGGGAAGAGAAGGCTTCCAGCTTCTCTTCCTCCTGTCACTGTCTCTGGCCTAGTTGACCTGCAATGGAGATGGACATTCAGTACAACGGTTTTTTTTTTTGTTTGTTTGTTTGTTTTGTTTTGCTTTTTTGAGGTATAATGGTACACAGTTTTAATACAACTTATGCAGGTTTTGCAGTTTCAAAGAAGGGTAAAATGATGCATTTGCTGCAACGTGAATGGAAGTGGAGGATATCATGTTAAGCAATCTAAATCAGAAGACAAATCCTCATAAAATAATTTAATATTTTGTACCTGGGTTAGCAGTGTCTTGCACTGTGACATTCCTATAAGTGCATCAGCATTGTATCCAAATACAAGTATTAAAAGTAGAGTAACTTGGGGCCGGGCGGTGGCGCAAGGTGCCTGCCTTGCCTGCGCTAGCCTTGGACGGACCACAGTTTGATCCCCCGGCGTCCCATATGGTCCCCCAAGCCAGGAGCAACTTCTGAGCGCATAGCCAGGAGTAACCCCTGAGCATCAACGGTTGTGGCCCAAAAACCAAAAAAAAAAAAAAAAAAGGAGAGTAACTTAAGCAACTGCCTATACAAAGTTAAATAGACACTGTAGGATATTTTTATTCTTAGATCATTTTTGCTGCACAGTAAATTGCAATTATATGTATGTATAATGTTACTGATCTGTAGAATATACTTTGAATTGTGAGGTATGACAACTCCCAATGAAAAAGAACTAACATGTAAACCTGAGTGATTTTTTTTTAACTGCCATGGATGGGTAAGGCAAAAATAAATAAATAAATAAATAAATAAAAAATAAATCCAGCATTCAAAGAACCCAAAAACATAAAAAAATTAAAATAATTCTCAATTATTTCCTATTATTTCCTCATTAGAGTATTTTCGAATGGATGAAGGAAAAAGTAAATATTGAAGTGAATCTAAGATTGTTATGGAATTAAGGATTAAGTTATTTTGAAAAAAAATCAGCCAGGTAACTGCTCATTTACTTTAAAATCTACATCAAGTTGCGATCCAGATATATAGAGATATAGATATGCACCCCAACTTTCTAATTCAAGATTGCCATTAAATATTTCTAGTTCACTTGAATTATCATGATAATAAAACAATTAGAAAACATATTTTCTTAAAAAGGACATGCTTTACATTTTCCAACATTACTTCCAAACTCAGATAAAATCTCCCTGAAACAAAATATTCTGCTCTAAAAGTGGTTGAGAGTTGGTAGCAAAAGCTATCATGGTTTAACATTTCTACCACAGGGTAGAAGATACAAATAAGTTATATGCTATTTTAAAAAATATCTACTAGATAAATTAAGATAAACCCATAAACTGAAATTAGTAATATTGTCATTTCAATTTAAATATTTCTAGTATAAGTTTCATACTTTAAATATGGGCAGTAAATCAATTTCCTATGTTTTGATGCAACTTCACTTTAAGTTCTGTTCCAAGTTATATACTTAATATTTAAAATTAGGTACTATGTTGTTTTACGTTATTCAAAAACTTAGAAAATAAGTCATGATTCATAAGATATTATAATTAACTTAAAAATTAGTGGGAATAAAGGAATTACAGAAATGGAACCAACAAAGACTAGGAATAACTAGTTGAATATTATATGGAAGAGTAAATTCAAGATAAAACAAACTTACTATGAATATATTAAATTTTTCTATATTAATGATAATAGTCACTTTCTAGAGTTTGTGAAAATCAATTTTTAATATACAGTGCATAAAAGTTACACATTAGAAAAAAATGAAAAATTACCAGTTGTAAATTAATAAGCAAATCTGTACTTTTGGCCGGACAACAACAGGATATGTTTATATATAAGATTTTTAAAATCTTAACTGCCTCATTGGAGAATCTAAATGTAGTGAAGAATTTTTTTTTATTGGTTTTTGGATCACAACCGGCAGTGTTCAGGAGTTACTCCTGGCTCTACGCTCAGGAATCACTCCTGGCAGGGTGGGGGGACCATACGGGGTGCCATGATATGGAGTGCCCGGATTCAAACCACTGACCTTCTGCATGCAAGGCAAATGCCTTACCTTCATGCTATCTCTCTGGCCCACAGTGAAGATTCTTTAAAGCAGAATTTCTGCTTAAAGAAACACTGTTACCCCTTCCCAAGGCTAAATGCTAATCTTACACATGGTGGCTATGGTCTTATAATAAAGCTTCATGTCTCCTGACTTCTACTGACTGCTTGCTTGTGGATCATTTTCTCACTGTTATCCTGAACCCTCAGACCTGCCAGGCCAAAGAAGCTGCAGGCGCCGGAGCAGGCTGAGAAAGGCCTCACCACCTATTCATCATCATCCACCATCATCTAGGACTCTTATTAACTTAATTAATTCATCAAAACACTATAGATTATTACACTGCAATAGAGATCTTTGTTATACAATAACAATCTTTGTTATATACAGGAAAGCTATGTTATCTGGTATTTACTATTTGGAGTTTCTAAATACTTGATGCAAATCCACTAGACCACACCAAACGACATAATCACACAAGCGCACACAGTATCTGTTGCAAATATCCAGGTATTCTGAGACTAGCTCCATTCTGTATGGCATATTCTAGTTCCAGCTGTGTTTCTGCAGATTGCATGATCTTATTCTTTTTTAGCTCTGCATAGTATTTCATTGTGTACATATTCCAATCACAGTCACAAGGCAGAATAAACAAAAACAAACCATCTGCCTCTTATTACTTTTTCCCTCTAGTCCTTTCTTCCCTATCTTTCTCAGTTCTGTTACCAAGGATCAGGGTAATAATGATATGATTCCACTGACAAAGGCAACAGAAACAAAAATTTTAAAAAAATTGAACTATATCAAATTTAAGTTTCTGATGGAAAAAGAAACAGAAATGAGTGGGAGAAAATATTTGCACACAACACATGAGTCAAAGCTTAATATCCAAGATTATAGAGAGATCACAATGAACAACAAAAAAGAAAGCAAACCTTTAAAAAAAAGATAGAAAAGAACAAACACTTCTGTGAAAAGGCAGACAAATAGAAAATAGGCACATAAAAAGATACTACCATCACTAATTACTAAAAAAAAAAAAAGTAAAAATAGAGGGGCCAGAACGATAGCACAGTGGTAAGGCATTGCCTTGCATGCAACCAATACAGGACAGATGGTGGTTCAAATCTCGGCATCCCATATGGTCCCTTGAGCTTGCCAGGGGTGATATCTGAGCACAGAGCCAGGAGTAACCCCTGAGCTGAGTGCCACAGTGTGTGATCCAAAAGCAAAAAAACAAAAAATAAATAAATAAAAATAGAGCTGATATCAACTTAGAAATTCCATTTCTTGGTTTCTACCTACTACCTGGACACATAAAACATCATTCTGAAGGATACATGCACGCCATTATTCACTGCAGCTTTTAGCACATTAGTTGGGATATGGATTCAACATAGGTGTCTAACGATGGTCAACTGGACAAAAAAGGTGTATTAAAGATGCATCATGGGAGGTTATACAGCTTTAAAGAAGGGTGAAACGATGCATTTGCTGCAACGTGAATGAATGTGGAGGATATCGTGTTAAGCAAACTAAATCAGAATAAAGACAAATATGAGATCATCTCACTTAACTGTGGTATATAAGGTATCTAAATGAGGGAATGCAGGTTACTAAAAAGGGGATATTTAGATTACTCTGAGCCTAGATTATAGAACCATCTTTGTTAAGCTTTCCTCATGAATTCATTTTTGGGGGGGGGGGGTTTTGAGTCACGCCCGGCAATGCTCAGGTGTTACTCCTGGCTCTGTGCTCAGAAATCGCTCCTGGCAGGCTCTGGGACCAGATGGGATGCCAGGAACTGAACCCAGGTCTGTTCTGGGTTGGCCGTGTGCAAGGCAAATGCCCTATTATTGTGCTATTGCTCCTGCTCCGAATTCATTTTTTAATGTACTTAATGTACTTTTTAATGTATTTATCTTTAAAATTTCCATTCATGATTTGAGTATACTTTGTAATTTTTTTCACTTCCAATCTTTTCTCTCACTGGTAACCTCCATTCTACTTCTTATGATCTAATTCAGATATTTAAGAAAGTGAATGTTACACATTTGTTTCCATGTGTATCAGACTTAGAGCCTTTAGCACAGCATTTTCTTCGATGTATAGAATGTGAGGATTTTATTCATTTTATGGCTAAAATATTATTACATGTCAATTTAATATGTTTGTATTGTTTCTGGCATTAGGCTATAATTTTGCTATGAACTTGCTGTAATTATGCTTAATTAACATAACTTTCAATAATGATATATAGGTTTTTTCCTCTTTTGTTTTTGTTTTTGGGCCACACGCAGGGATGCTCAGGCTTCCTGATTTATAGTTTTCAATATATAAGTCTCTCACATCATTTGTTAAATTTATTTCTAGGTATTTTATTTTGGAGGACATTATTTCAAATGGTTTTTTATTTTCATTTTTCTCTTCTCAATATCTTCTAGATTATTTTTTATAAAAATGGAATAGTTTTTTTCTATATGTGTTTGTGTGTTGATTCTTATCAAATTTTTCTTTGTGTCTATTGGTATGATCATATAATTTTTAATCTTCCTTTTGTTGATATGGTACTATTACATTACTGCATATACTTGAGTATGAACCTTCCTAAGTATAAGCTGACCCTCCTATTTTATCCCTAAAAACTGAAAAAACTTAGTGACTCAAATATAAGCTGAAGTAGAAAATGTGCAGCTGTTGCATTAAATAATTAATGATGGAGCTGGATGGAGAAGAATGGATGGAGGGATTTTTCTCTGCCATCCCAGGCCACGTGGCTCCGCAATCCCCATTCAGCTGGTGGGTCCCAGGTTTAGGTGAACGGCGGAATCAGACTCATCCAGAGACAGGCATCAGGAAGTATCAGCTTTATTCATGCCCTGTCCACCACATGTGTGACCTATATCATAACCTTTTAAGCATTCAGCCATTCTTAGCTAGCCCTGCATCTTAACTCCTGTCAGCCATCTTCCCTTTGACCTCCATCCTGGGAAAAGACCAAAAGACCCAAAAAGCCCCTGGGTCAAAGGCCTTATCTACCTTTTCCAAGACCCCTCCCAGGAATGGGCGGGGTTTTGCAGGTAAGGTCAATTTACCTAGAAAGAATGGAGGGATGAGGCTTCATCTCCCCCTTCTCTGAAATATAAAAGAACCTTTTGTAATCCTGACTCCACCTTTAGCCAAAGGTTAATCATGCAACAACGTAATAAAGTGAAAATAAACATACCAGCCCTTTTCAAAAACATAGCATTTCTGCAAAACATACTATACACCTGCAACTTAATATTTTCTTAATGCTTTTCTACCAAGCACTATTCCGGAACTTTCATGGTCCTATACTTTTAAACTATATTGGGGGAACTTTCTGTTCCTATTAACCTTCCCTACACACAAGTACTATAGCATAAATACATAACATACATTTTAAAAACAGGCTAAGTACATTAAAATACACACAGTAAAACATTTTGCAATTGAAAATATTAACTATGGAAAACAAAACATTTAAATTATAAAGAAAATGACTTAATCAGGACAGTTAGATGCAGGCGGTTAGAAATCAAATATTTAAATGGGCCAAACTTTTGTAGCCTGCCACCTTGCTATATGAGTCTATTGTTTCTAGAAGCTTTTTGGTAGAGTCTTTGGGGTTTTCTAAGTAGAGTATCATGTCATCTGCAAACAGTGAGAACTTGACTTCTTCCTTTCCTATCTGGATTCCCTTGATATCCTTTTCTTGCCTAATCGCTATAGCGAGTACTTCCAGTGCTATGTTGAATAGGAGTGGTGAGAGAGGACAGCCTTGTCTTGTGCCAGAATTTAGAGGAAAGGCTTTCAGTTTTTCTCCATTGAGGACAATATTTGCCTCTGGCTTGTGGTAGATGGCCTTAACTATATTGAGAAAGGTTCCTTCCATTCCCATCTTGCTGAGAGTTTTGATCAAGAATGGGTGTTGGACCTTGTCAAATGCTTTCTCTGCGTCAATTGATATGATCATGTGATTTTTATTTTTCTTGCTGTTGATGTTGTGTATTATATTGATAGATTTACGGATGTTAAACCAGCCTTGCATTCCTGGAATGAAACCTACTTGATCGTAGTGGATGATCTTCTTAATGAGGCATTGAATCCTATTTGCCAGGATTTTGTTGAAGATCTTTGCATCTGCATTCATCAGCGATATTGGTCTGTAATTTTCTTTTTTCGTAGCATCTCTGTCTGGTTTAGGTATCAAGGTAATGTTGGCTTCATAAAAGCTATTTGGAAGTTTTCCTGTTTTTTCAATTTCATGAAAGAGTCTTGCCAGTATTGGTAGTAGTTCCTCTTGAAAGGTTTGAAAGAATTCATTAGTAAATCCATCTGGGCCTGGGCTTTTGTTTTTGGGCAGACATTTGATTACTTTCTTAATTTCCTCAATAGTAATGGGTGTGTTTAGATATGCTACATCCTCTTCATTCAATCGTGGAAGATTATAAGATTCCAAAAATTTATCCATTTCTTCCAGGTTTTGATTTTTAGTGGCATAGAGTTTCTCAAAGTAGTTTCTGATTACCCTTTGAATCTCTACCATATCAGTAGTGATCTCTCCTTTTTCATTCCTAATACTAATAAGGAAGAAATGGACATTAAGAAAACAACTCCATTCACTATAGTGTCACACAAACTCAAATATCTTGGAATCAACTTGACTAAAAATGTGAAGGACCTATACAAGGAAAACTATAAAACTCTGCTCCAAGAAATAAGAGAGGACACGCGGAAATGGAAGCACATACCCTGCTCATGGATTGGCAGGATTAACATCATTAAAATGGCAATACTCCCCAAAGCACTGTACAGATTTAATGCGATCCCCCTAAAGATACCCATGACATTCTTCAAAGAAGTGGACCAAGCACTTTTGAAATTTATTTGGAACAATAAACCCTCGAATAGCTAAAGCAATCATTGGGAAAAAGAATATGGGAGGCATTACTTTCCCCAACTTTAAACTTTACTACAAAGCAATAGTTATCAAAACAGCATGGTATTGGAATAAGGACAGGCCCTCAGATCAGTGGAATAAGCTTGAATACTCAGAGAATGTTCCCCAGACATACAATCACCTATTTTTTGATAAAGGAGCAAAAAATCCTAAATGGAACAAAGAAAGCCTCTTCAACAAGTGGTGTTGGCACAACTGGGTAGCCACTTGCAAAAAATTGAACTTAGACCCCCAGCTAACATCATGTACGAAGGTAAAATCCAAATGGATTAAAGACCTCGATATCAGCCCCAAAACCATAAGATATATAGAACAATACGTAGGTAAAACCCTCCAGGACATTGATGCTAAAGGCATCTTCAAGGAAGAAACTGTACTCTCCAAGCAAGTGAAAGCAGAAATTAACAGATGGGAATATATTAAGCTGAGAAGCTTCTGCACCTCAAAGGAAATAGTGCCCAAGATACAAGAGCCACCCACTGAGTGGGAGAAACTATTCACCCAATACCCATCAGATAAGGGGCTAATCTCTAAAATATACAAGGCACTGACAGAACTTTACAAGAAAAAAACATCTAATCCCATCAAAAAATGGGGAGAAGAAATGAACAGACACTTTGACAAAGAAGAAATACAGATGGCCAAAAGACAAATGAAAAAGTGCTCCACATCACTAATCATCAGGGAGATGCAAATCAAAACAACGATGAGATACCACCTCACACCACAGAGAATGGCACACATCACAAAGAATGAGAATAAACAGTGTTGGCGGGGATGTGGGGAGAAAGAAACTCTTATCCACTGTTGGTGGGAATGCCGTCTAGTTCAACCTTTATGGAAAGCGATATGGAGATTCCTCCAAAAACTGGAAATCGAGCTCCCATACGATCCAGCTATACCACTCCTAGGAATATACCCTAGGAACACAAAAATACAATACAAAAACCCCTTCCTTACACCTATATTCATTGCAGCTCTATTTACCATAGCAAGACTCTGGAAACAACCAAGATGCCCTTCAACAGACGAATGGCTAAAGAAACTGTGGTACATATACACAATGGAATATTATGCAGCTGTCAGGAGAGATGAAGTCATGAAATTTTCCTATACATGGATGTACACGGAATCTATTATGCTGAGTGAAATAAGTCAGAGAGAGAGAGAAAAACGCAGAATGGTCTCACACATTTATGGGTTTTAAGAAAAATGAAAGACATTTTTGCAATAATAACTTTCAGACACAAAAGAGAAAAGAGCTGGAAGTTCCAGCTCACCTCAGGAAGCTCATCACAAAGAGTGATGAGTTTAGTTGGATAAATAGCTACATTTTGAACTGTCCTAATAATGAGAATGTATGAGGGAAATTGAGAACCTGTTTAGAGTACAGGCGGGGGTCGGGTGGGGTGGAGGGAGACTTGGGACATTGGTGATGGGAATGTTGCACTGGTGATGGGTGGTGTTAAGAAAAAATAAAAAAAAAGAAAGGAAAAAAAATGGGCCAAACTGTTATTACTCCTTTTTTTATTTTTTAAACCACTAACTAACTAAAACTTATCCCATCACCAACTATGAGTAAAATATATGACTACCCACTTAGTCCCTACACCAAAAACCATAAGTCCAGATGTTTAATTTGTCCCACGCTGTTCTCACTACGTGGTTTGCTTTCATAGTCCCAGGCCCCGCAGACGGTTTGCTTGCGCTGTTGTTGACCATGTGGTCCCAGGTCCCGCAGCCGGTCCTCTCATGCTGATTTGGAGGGCGGATCCCAGGCTCCCCCCTTTGGGCTGGATTAGGCGCTTTTCTTTTTTTTTCTTTTTATAATTATCTTTATTTAAACACCGTGATTACAAACATAATTATAGTTGTATGATTACAGTCATGTAAAGAACATCCCCCTTCACCAGTGCAACATTCCCACCACCAATTTCCCAGATCTCCCTCCTCCCCACCCCCCCCCACACCTGTACTCCAGACAGGCTTTCTGCTTCCCTCATTCATTCACATTGTTCTGATAGTTTTCAGTGTAGTCATCTCTCCAACTGCACTCATCACTCTATGTGATGAGCTTCATGTCATGAGCTGCACCTACCATCCTTCATCTCTCTTGTCTCTGAGATATTGTTAAAAATGTCTTTCATTTTTCTTAAAGCCCATAGATGAGTGAAACCATTCTGCGTCTTTCTCTCTCCCTCTGTCTTACTTCAGCCGCTGCTTTCTGCCACTGGGCCAGAGTTCTTGGGTGATTGCAGCTGCCTTTTCTCCCCTCCGCGTGGCACTTTGCAAGCAGGTTCCAAGGCCACAGCTTTTTTGCAGGGGGCTTTTGGATGTGCAGAGTTCTAAAAGTCCAGTCCGAAATTTTCAAAGTCGAAATCCAAATTCAAGCCGAACTCAGAAAATCAGTCCACTTTCAATACAGTCTTTTTTCCTCCTCCGTTTCCAATCTAGGCTTTTAATCAGTCTTTGAGGAGGCCGAGGTTTTAGGAAAAAGGATTTTTGGCAACAAAGTTTCAGTCCTGAGTCTTGGATGGGAGTGATACAAGTTTTTAACTCCCCTGTTTTACTGATATTTTTGCCCCTAGAAGGGGTCACGGCCATCTTTGAACATGGCTTCACGTGGCCAAACACTTTGGGCTGACTCCATCTGAAAAGAGCCAAAGTCAAACAGAAGAGCAGAAATCTCACCATATTTGCTGTTTTCTTGGATCCAGGTTTCAGGTCAGAGTTCGGAGCACCAGAAATTTTAGTAAATTTAAAAAATTTGCAATATTTACCCAAAATAATTACAATAATTGAAGAATCAGTAGGTTAATTGTTTTTCAATATTGCTAAAGAAAAATTGTAAACTAGTAACAATAACTTTAAACTTTAAAATAAAGTACGGAAAACTGTAGCTTAATAGGTAATCAAGCTAAATCACAAAGGTTAAAATCCTTCAAAACTGGATTCCTCCTCTTCATCATCTGTATGTCCAAACAGAGCTTCAGTTGTATCAGATGTGAGAGTATCAGCATAGACATTGTCATAATCACTGAGTTCACAGATATCATCATCACTGCTGTCAGTCTCATACAAAGCACAGAATATTGTGGGTTAAATAGTTCAGTGGCATACAAGTCAGTTCTGCCACCTACCCCTTCAGCTCAGCCCTGACTTGTGGACTGAGCTGAAGCACCGCCCTCTCCAGCAGATGGCAGAAGTTGAGTGGAGACCACATGCATTTGATTTGGTGTGTATAAATAACCTGTATGACCCAAGTATAAGGCGAGTTCCAATTTTGTGCCAAAAATACACGACTTATACTCGAGTTTATGTGGAACTTTTTTCACATACGTTCAAACAACCTTGCATCCATGAATGATTCTCTCTTTTTCATGAGGTTGAATCTTTCTCTCTTTTTCATGGGGTTGGATCTTTCTTACATATATTGAATTTAGTTCTTTAAACAGTTCATGTTTATGGTTTGAAATAATTAAGTGTCAAAATGATAACCCTACCTATGACATTATACAGATTCAGCATAATACCCATTAAAATTCTAACAATATTCCTCAAGTACTTAGAGCAAACCCCACTAAAATTTGTATGGAATGATAAAACTACCCAAGTATTCAAAACAATTTTGAGAAAAGAATTAGCAGTATTGCATTTTTAAGCAGAAAAAGAAACATCTACTTAGCATGTGGTTATTGCATTTTCTGGCTTCAAATTATGCAATAAAGCTTTAGTAATCAATTTAGTAATATATTAGAATATATATAGACACTCAGACAAGTGGAATAGAAGGAGAACCCAGAGACAACTTTCAAAATTATGTAAAATTAATCTTTGAAAAAAGAGCTGGATGAATGAAACAAGGCAGGAAAATCCTTTTAAAGAAATGGTACTGGGACTAGTCACATGTTGTTTACATATACATATAATATATACAATACAAGTCCTAGTATTGGGGGGGGTGAGGCCTTTCTCAGTTTGGCTCAATGCCTATAACTGATTTGGCTGGTGGGTCTGAAGGTTGCAGGGTAATGGCAGAGAAATGATCCACAGTCAATCAGTTGAAGATTCAGGAGATATCCAGCTTTATTTCACCGTCCTAACTGCCATGTGCAATTCTCCACATGGCTTCAAATAAAGCTTTTATTAAGCAACCTCCATCAGGTGCCCTTCATCCATCTTGGCTGTGTCTTCTCTCTCCCTCCTCTCCTCCAGACAGCTTCTATAGTCTTCTATTCCAAACCTCAGCCTTCCCACCAGGTATGGGTGGGTCTGACCATCCAGGTGAGATTAGCATATGACATTGGGAAGGGGTAATATTTCCACCCTTTGTCTTAAAAACAAAAAAAATGAGGAAAAGGTTATGAATTCTTTTCCCTGTTTCCTGCCAACAGTAGGAACTCTAATTTTTGTTATAATAATGTCTTTAAACACCATGATCAAACAATAATTGTAGTTGGGTTTCAGTCATAAAAAGAACACTCCTTTCCACCAGTGCAATATTCTCACCACAATGCCCCATCTCCTCCCTCCCCCCAACCCCTACTATATTCAAGACAGGCTTTCAACATCCCTCACTCAATGACACTGTTTATGATAGTTCTCAGCGTAGTTATTTCTCTAGCTGCATCATCACCTCTTTGTGGTGAACTTTTTATTTATTTATTTATTTTATTTTTTGGTTTTTGGGCCACACCCGGCGGTGCTCAGGGGTTACTCCTGGCTGTCTGCTCAGAAATAGCTCCTGGCAGGCACGGGGGACCATATGGGACACCGGGATTTGAACCAACCACCTTTGGTTGTTGTTAGTGTTTTAACTGCACTCACTCCTCCTTGAAGTGAGCTTTATATAGTGAGCCAGTCCTTCAAGCGCTCATCTCTGGGCATTATTACAATAATGTCTTTTATTTTTCTTAAAACCCATAGGTAAGTGAGTCTATTCTGTATCTCTCTCCCTCTAACTTATTTCATTCAGCATATTATATTTCATGTACATCCATGTATAGAAAAATTTTGTGACTTCACCTCTCCTGATGGCTGCATACTATTCCAATGTATAAATGTGTGTTTTCTTTAACCATTCATCTGTTGAAGGGCATCTTGGTTGTTTCCAGAGTCTGGCTATTGTAAATAGTGCTGCCATGCATATAGGGATGAGGAAGGAGTTTTTTGTATTGCATTTTTATATTCCTAGGGTATATCCCTAGGAGTGGTAAAGCTGGATCATATGAGATCTTAATTTCCAGTTTTTTGAGGAATCTCCATATTGTTTTCTATAAAGACTGAACTAGACTGCATTCCCATCAACAGTGCATAAAAGTTTTTTCCCCCACATCCCCACCAGCACTTATTGTTCTTTTTCTTTGTGATATGTACCAGTCTCTGTGGCATGAGTTGGTACCTCATTGTTGTTTTGATTTACAACTCCCTGATAATTAGTGACATGGAATATTTTTTCATGTGCCTTTTGGCCATTTGTATTTCTTCTTTGAAAAATTGTTTGTTCATTTCTTCTCCCCATTTTTTGACAGAACTTTACAAGAGAAAACTCTAATCCCATCAATAAATGGTTTATTCTTGTTATTTTTTTGTCAATAGTTTGTATATCATATATTAGCCCCTTGTCTGACAAGTTTTGGGTGAATAGTTTCTCCCATTCTGTGGGTGGCTTTTGTATACTAGGCACTATTTAATTTTAGGTGCAGAAGCATCTTAGCTTAATATAGTCCCATCTGTTTATCTCTATTTCCACTTGTATGGAGAGTGCTGTTTTGCCTTGAAGATGCCTTTAGACTCAATGTCATGGAGTGTTTTACCTACGTGTTGTTCACTATATCTTATGGTTTCAGGTCTGAGAGCCAGGTCTTTAATCCATTTGGTCTTTAACACCATTTATACATGATGTTAGATGGAGGTCTGAGTTCACTTTTTTTTCAAGCACCTGACCAGTTGCTCCAACACCACTTGTTGAAGAGAGTTTCTTTGCTCCATTTTGCATTTTTGTATATCTGGGGCACATTATATGAATACTCAAGTCTATTCCACTGATTTGAGGGTCTGTCTTTATTCCCAGTACCATGCTGTTTAATGACTACAGCATTTGTAATACAATTTAAGTTTGGGAAAGTGATGCTTCCTATACTTCTTTCCCCCAAGGGTTGCTCTAGCTATACTTGGGTGTCTATTGTTCCAATAAATTTCAGGAGTGTTTGATCCACCTTCTTTGAAGAATGTCATGGGTATCTTTAGAGGTATTGCATTAAATCTGTACAATGCTTTGGGGAGTATTGCCATTTTAATGATATTAATCCTGCCAATCCATGAGCAGGGTATGTGTCTTCATTTCCTTGTATCCTCTTTTATTTCTAGAAGCAGAGTTTTGTAGTTTATTTGTATAGGCCCTTCACATCTTTAGTTAATTTGACTCCTAGATATTTGAGTTTGTGTGACACTAATGTGAATGGTTTTTTTTAATGTTCATTTCTTGTCTATTATTGTTGGTGTATAAGAAGGCCGTTGACTTTTTGCATGTTAATTTTGTATCCTGTCACTTTGCTATATGAATGATATGTTTCTAGAAGCCTTTTGAAGAGTCTTCAGGGTTTTCTTTTTTCTTTTTTTTTCTTTTTCTTTTTTTGTTTTTGGGCCACACTCGGTAATGCTCAGGGTTTACTCCTGGCTATGCACTCAGAAGTTGCTCCTGGCTTGGGTGACCATATGGGACGCCGGGGGATCAAACCATGGTCAGTCCTTGGCTAGCGCTGGCAAGGCAGACACCTTACCTCTAGCGCCACCACGCCGGCCCTGTCTTTAGGGTTTTTTAAATGTATTATTATGTCATCTGCAAACAGTGAAAGCTTAACTTTTTCCTTTCCTATCTGGATGCTCTTGATATCTTTTTCTTGCCAAATGACTATGGTAAGAACTTCCAACACTATGTTCAATAAGAGTGGTGAAAGAGATCAGCCTTGTCTTGTACAAGATTTTAGAGGAAAGGCTTTAAATTTATCACCATTGAGAATAATATTTGCCATTGGCTTGTGGCAAATGGCCTTGACTCTACTGAGAAAAGTTCCTTCCATTCCCATCTTGATGAGAGTTTTTATCAAGAACAGGTGTTGGACCATATAAAATGCTTTCTCTGCATCTATTGATACGACCATATGTTTTTTTGTTGTTGTTGATATGGTAATTATGTTAATTGATTTACATATGTTAAACCATCCTTGCATTCTTGCAATGAATCCTGCTTGGTCGTGGTGTCTGAGCTTTTTGATAAGGCATTGGATCCTATTTGCCAAAATTTTGTTGAGGATCATTGCATCTGTGTTCATTAGGGATATTGGTCTGTCGTTTTCTTTTCTTGCAGCATCTCTGTCTGGTTTTGGTATCCAGGGTGATGTTAGCTTCATAAAAACTATTTGGGATTGTTCTTGATTTTTCAATTTTACAAAAAATCCTGAAAAGTTTTGAGAGTAATTCCTCTAGAAAGGTTTGAAAGAATTTGTTAGGGAATCCATCTGGGCCTGGGCTTTTGTTTTTGGGAATACTTTTGATTATTCTTTTAATTTCCTCAGTAGTGATGGGTCTATTTAGATATGCTAAATCAGTGGTCAGCAAGCCGCAGCTCGGGAGCCACATGCAACTCTTTACACTTTTTTTTTTTTTTTTTTGATTTTTGGGCCACACCCGGTAATGCTCAGGGGTTACTCCTGGCTATGTGCTCAGAAGTTGCTCCTGGCTTGGGGGACCATATGGGACACCGGGGGATCGAACCGTGGTCCGTCCAAGGCTAGTGAAGACAAGGCAGGCACCTTACCTTTAGCGCCACCGCCCGGCCCCCTCTTTACACTTTTTAATGCGGCTCTTCTATGTGTGGGCAGCTGCTCCAGGAGTCAGGACTCTGCTCCTTGCCTCTGTCAGTGCGCACCCTGTGTGCAACCCTGGTGGCTGGCTCCACATAGCTCCAGTTGGGCCATGTGTTTTATGCGGGATTTCAGAAACAGCAAAGCGACGTTGGCCTTTGTTAAAAAAAAAAAATAAAAAAAAAAAACAAAAAAAAAAACCCAAAAAACTCTGGATACCACTGTAATGGAATTAAATTTTTCTTCCTTTAATATCGATATTGGCGACTTTGAAATGCAATTGCTGAATTTAAAAAACAAAGAACTGTGGAACTTGAAATTTGAACGTCTTTGTGTTAATTTAGAAAGATTGGAGAAACACAAATGTGAACTTAGTTCACAGCACAAATGGTCTGCTTTGAAAGACCTGGAGAAGGAAGATATGTTGATTTTTAACATCTGACATAAAATTCCTGACTCATATAATCAACTAAAAAAGCTAACGTTTGCTGTTCTTCCCTTGTTTGGGTCTACATATTTATGCGAACAATCATTTTCAAGCATGAATCTTATCAAGAGTAAATTGAGAAATCCTCTCATCAATGAGACCTGGAATCGTGCCTAAAACTAAAAACAACATACAAAACTGACTTATACTCTAACTAGCCAAGGAAATGCAAGGCCAATGTTCACATTAGTGTTTGTGACTTTGTCATTGTCAGGATGTAATTTTCTCTACATTGTAAGGCAAATTTTATGGAATTTAACGTTATCGATAAATAATATCGTTCTAAAGTTTTTGTTTTATTATTTGTGTTATTTGTATCCTCCAGCCTATGTGGATTCTTGCATGCAAGAATATTCTCAATAAAAACTTATTGAAACTGAAAACAGTGTACCATCCTCTATATTTTTGATCTTAAAAATGTGTCTCTCAAAATAAATTTCAATCGTGGTTTTGGTGAGATTTGGCTCAGCTGAAAAAAAAAAAAAGGTTGCCCACCACTGTGCTAGATCATCTTGATTTAACCGAGGAAGATTATAGGAGTCCAAGAATTTATTCATTTCTTCCAGGTTCTCATGTTCCCTGGCATAGAGTTTCTCAAAGTAGTATCTGATTACCTTTTGGATCTCTGCAGTATCTTTAGTGATCTCACCCTTTTCATTTCTAATCTGTTTTTTTTTTTTTTTTTTTTTTTTTTGTGGTTTTTGGGTCACACCTGGCAGTGCTCAGGGGTTATTCCTGGCTTCAGGCTCAGAAATTGCTCCTGGCAGGCACAGGGGACCATATGGGACGCCGGGATTCGAACCGATGACCTCCTGCATGAAAGGCAAACACCTTACCTCCATGCTATCTCTCCGGCTCCCTAATCTGGTTTATTAAGTTTCTCTCTTTCTGTTTCTTTGTGAGTTTTGCTAGTGGTTTATCAATCTTGTTTATTTTTTTAAAGAACCAACTTTTGCTTTTGTTGATCTTTCTAATTGTTTTTCAGATTTCTATCCCATTGATTTCTGCTCTAAGCTTTATTATTTCCTTCTGCCTACATATTTTTGGCTCCTTTTGTTGATCATTTTCTAATTTTAAAAGCTGTGCCATTAAACTATTTATGTAGGCCCCTTCTTCCTTTCTTATGTATGCTTGCAAAGTTATAAAATTTCCTCTTAGTACCACTTTTGTTGTGTCCCATAAATTCTGATAGTTTGTGTCTTCTTTGTCATTTGTTTTCAGAAATGTTTTGATTTCCTCTTTGATTTCATCTCTAACCCACTGGTTGTTAAGCAGTGTGCTGTTTAATTTTCAGGTGTTAAAGTTTTTATTCTGTGACCCTTTGTAGTTCACTTCTTAGTGCCTTGTGATCTTAGAAGGTAGTCTGTACAATTTCTATCCTCTTGATTTTATGGAGATATGTTTAATGGGACAGCATGTGGTTTATCCTGAAAAATGACCCATGTGCATTGGAGATGAATGTTTATCCAGTTTTCTGGGGATGGTGTGCCTATGTATATCTACTAGTCCACTTTCTTCCATTTCTCTTTTCAGAGCTAGTATATTCTTGTTGGCCTGGTTGACCTATCAAGTGTTGACAGGGCAGTGTTGAGGTCTCCCATTATTATTGTGTTGTTATTGATGTCATCTTTCAGATTTGTCAACAATGTATTAAATATTTTTCTGTTCCCTCATTGGGTGCATATATTTTAGGAGAGTAATTTCTTTCTGCTGTACATAATCTTTGATTAGTATAAAATGACCATCTTTGTCTCATAACTTTTCTGAGTCTAAAGTTTGTGTTATCTGATATTAATATGCCCATTCCAGCTTTTGTCTTTGTTTTTGTTTTTGGGGCCACACCCAGTGATACTCAGGGGCTAATCCTGGCTATACGCTTAGAAATCACCCCTGACTTGGGGGACCACATGGGATGCCGGGGGATCAAATCACAGTCCGTCCTAGCCTAGCATGTGCAAGGCAAAAACCTTATGTCCTGTGCCATCACTTCAGCCCCATACTCCAGCTTTTTTATTGTAAATATTGTATTTCTCTCAATTTTGTATGAGACATTTACTAGTCTTAATATGTATCCATAGGATTAATATTCAATATGGTGTATAAAATGAAAAAGTGCAGGACTATGTAAATTAAGAATATTTGAAAATAAAAGCACACAATTTTTAGGATTTAAAAATATTGCACATAATAAGGTTGCACAGAAATTACTGGCTGTGTTCACAAACAGAATGAGGTATTGGTCAATCTCTAGATAAAGGTAAGTGCAAGGAAAGGAACCACACTCAAAAAAATACTATGTCCATATTAAGACTTAGGGCATGAACTAAAATAAATGTGAAATGGTATGTAAAGTAGCTATAATTTCAACATTGCAAAATCATTAGCCAGGGACCAAACATGTAACAATCTCTTGGCAATAGTTTATAAATTTTCAACTTCCCTTTGCTCTAAACAATTGAGCAACACTATCACTTCCTTGACCCCAATAATAACACTGAAATATATAGTTCTGTGGTGAAAAGTAAACCAAGTCTTCCTTATGCTTTCAGGGGAAATGTCCCACGATTCTGCTATTCACTTGCTATGCAATTCAATCATTTTCACATACATTAACAACCCCTGTTGCTAAATCCAAGATGCTACAGAGCATGTAATATTAAATTAGCAAAGGCTCATTGCAAAAATCATTCACACAACTTTTGAGCTTTATAAATATGAGGCAAACCCAATCTTTTCATGGTTAAAATAAAACCAGTCATGTCAATAAGCCCAAAGGTAAGTAGAGAGAAGAGGGAAGCCAAAATATGTCATCCTTTTTACAAAAGAACCTTTCTTAATCAAGGAAATGAATAGTCACTTGTCTACTAGCTAAGTGTTACTGAATTTTTCAAATATGATTGTAGTTAGGTTTCAGTCATGTAAAGAACACCCCCCTTCACCAGTACAACATTCCCATCACCAATATCCTGAATCTTCCCTCCTTCCCACCCCACCCCAGCCTGTAATTTAGACAAATTTTTCTACTTTCCTCATTCACTCACATTGTTATGATAGTTCTCAATGTAGTTATTTCTCTAACTGCACTCATCACTCTTTGTGGTGAGCTTCATGTCGTGAGCTGGACCTGCCAGCCCTCCTCTCTTTTGTCTCTGAGAATTATTTTTCTTAAAACCCATCAATGAATAAGACTATTCTGTGTCTATCTCTCTCTCTGACTTATTTCACTTAGCATAATAGATTCCATGTATATCCATGTATAAGAAAATTTTATGACTTCATCTCTCCTGACAACTGAATAATATTCCATTGTGTATGTGTACTACAATTTCTTTAGCCATTCATCTGTTGAAGGGCATCTTGGTTGTTTCCAGAGTCTGGCTATTGTAAATAGTGCTGCAATAAATATAGGTGTGAGGAAGGGATTTTTGAATTGTATTTTTGTGTTCCTAGGGTATATCCCTAGGAATGGTATAGCTGGATCATATGGGAGCTCAATTTCCAGGTTTTGTTTGTTTCTTTGTTTTTGGTTTTTTGGGTCACACCCGGCAGTGCTCAGAGATTACTCCTGGCTCTATGCTCAGAAATCGCTCCTTGCAGGCTCAGGGGACCATATGGGATGCCGAGATTTGAACCACTGACCATCTGCATGCAAGGCAATTGTCTTACCTCCATGTTATCTCTCTGGCCCCTCAATTTCCAGTTTTTGGGGGAATCTCCATATCGCTTTCCATAAAGATTGGACTAGATGGCATTCCCAACAGCAGTGAATAAGAGTTCCTTTCTCTCCACATCCCCACCACCACTGCTTGTTTTCATTCTTTGTAAAGTGTGCCAATCTCTGTGGTTGAGATAGTACCTCATAGTTGTTTTGATTTGCATTTCCCTGATGATTATTCATGTGGAGCATTTTTTCATGTGTCTTTTGGTCATTTGTATTTCTTTTTTTCAAAGTGTCTGTCCATTTCTTCTCCCCATTTTTTGATGGAATTAGATTTTTTTCTTGTAAAGTTCTGTCGTGTTTTTTTTTGTGTGTGTGTATATATACGTATATATACGCACAATATAAATCCAATATAGAAGGTACTGTCTTCATTTTAAAAATATTTTTCATAGAAAAATATCTAAGTTGGGGGCCAGATAGATAGTTGGAAGTAAGACACTAGCATTGCATGCATGGTGATGGTTACAATCCTGGTTCAAATCCTTGGCACCACATTGGTTCTCTGAGTACTTCCAGGTGCAACCAAACCCACCCCATTCAAAAAAAAAAAAAAAAGAGTCTGAGTTGGCAGTAACTTTCTTAAAAATTTAAAGATGCCTTGAATTGGTCAAAGCATCATCAGCTTCCAAACACTTGTCTTTCTTTTATTTTTACATTTTTCCTTTATTTAAGAACCATGGTTACATACATGAGTATAGTTGTGTTTCAATCATAAAAACAACACCCCCCCTTCACCAATGCAACCTTCCCACCACCAATGCCCCCTCATTTCCCTTCTTCCCCAACCCCTAACTGTATTTGAGACATGCATTCTACTTCTCTTACTTATTAACATTGTCATGATATATTGTGTAGTCACCTCTCTAACTAGACTCAGCACTCTATGTGGTGATCTTCACATCAAGAGCCAGAGCATTGTACATATTTAATGCAATCCCTCTAAAGATACTCATGACATTCTTGAAAAAAGTGGATCAAACACTCCTGAAATTCATTGGGAACAATCAACATCCAAGAATAGCTAGAGAAATTCTTGGGAAAGGACTGTGAGAGGTATCACTTTCCTCAATTTTAAATTGTATTACAAAGCTATAGTTATTAAAACAGCATGGTATTGGAATAAAGACAGACCTTCAGATAAGTGGGATAGACTTGAGTATTCAGAGAATGTGCCCCAGATATACAATCAATTAATTTTGATAATGGGTCAATAAATGCAAAATGGAGCAAGGAAAGTCTCTTCAACAAGTGGTGTTGACACACTTGCCTTTCAACTTCCATTAAGAAACTTCCGAAGACAAGCTTCAATTGTCTTTTAACTTTCAATTTTATTCTTACTATTATTCCTCTGAAAATATTACGACTAAGTTCTTGTTATTTGACCTTCTTACTGATAGTTGTCTTTAATATTTTGTTGTCTTTAACAATTTTACATGTGATTGTCAGTGTATGTATCTTGTTTTAGTTTCCTGTCAATTCTTGAATAGATATACAACTATTTCATCAATTTTGGAAAATTGTTTCATTTGTTCAAAGTCTGTTTTTGTTCTCTTATCTTTTTTACAAATATATATGTATTATAATTTACACTTCAATATCTTATATGTATCTGTAATGCTACCGTTTGTAATATACATGTATTATAGAACTTTTCTATATGATCTCAAACTTTTTTTGTAACACCCATTTTTCTGTGCTTCCACCTAGTATTTTCTGTTGATCCATCTTATAGCTTACTAATAATGCTCTTATCTACTGTGTCTACCATGTTCAGTACAGATGATTTCTTCTTTTAGCCATTAATTATATTTCTCTATAATTCTGTGTGATTATTCTGTCAGTATTCTATTTCTTCATTAAAATTATCTGCTATTCAGACTTTTTTATGATAATTTATATACAATAATACTAGTACTTTAAGCATCTGTAGTTTTATTACATCTTGCTTGTTACCATTTTGCCCAATTTTCGGGGCTGTTTTAGTTTAGGAATATAATTTAGAATAATGGAACTGTGACCTGTCAAATGAGATACAGAACGATCATTCTTATTTCTATTTCTAAGTTTATTTCATTAGTTTTTTGCTTATGATATAAGAAAACACCAATTACAGTGCCAATACACTTTAAAATTTCCAGAAATCTGTATTTAGGCAATAAAAATTTTATTTCTTACTATCAGAGATATGTCTGAAATAATGTATTATGCACTCATGTGTCAATGGATAAAATCCAATTCAAGGTTAATTGAAGTGATAAAATATAATTTTTGATAAAAATTAAAATTTATGGTGAGTTGAGATCTAAATATATCAAAATTACTCTAAAGAAAGATAAAAATAGTGGAAAAACCAATGTAAGAAAATCAACATAGTCAAATGTTTGGACTTTAAATAAGATGAGCATATTGCACCAAAAATGACTTTGTTTTCTAAAGAAGGTAAAATAAAAGGGAGTAATATTTAAGTGATGAGGATTTTCATAAAGTTAAGAATAGAATAAAACACAAAATATCAGCCAAGACACAATGTTACCAAATAACATTCTTCAATAGTGTATTTGAATATATTTTAAGTATGGGTGAATACATAACACAACTGTATGTCATTCATAAAGGATGGATTATCAACACGTACAAGCATCTTCTGAACCAAGTTTAAAGAACTTTGGAATATTTCCAATAAAGGTGAGTGAACTTGACTTATATTTTCTTCCCAATGTGGTAAAAAATTATTTATTCTTCTGAATTTATCTTAAATACTCTCACACTTCAGACTGCTGATAAACAGGTACACAGTTTAATACTTGTTCTTTTAAAGCTAGAAATAGTACGGTGAGACATTCAGTGTTCCAAGTGCTGTAGTTATAATCAAGATGAAGTTTTGATCAAGATGTCATTTGGAATCTCTTTTTTGATGTCAGTGTTGTCCTCTGAAAAGATTTAGGTAGATAATGTGAACCTGAAATACCAACCAAAAAAGTGATTCTTATTAAAGTTTTGAAAGACTGCGAGTCTCCATAGGATTTATTTTGTACATTTGCGCAGATATTATTTTTATATATAAATTTTATCTTGAGTAAAGAAGCTTATTATATTTGATCTTGAATTTGAAATATAGTAGAGCTAATATCTCAATGATTTATTAAGTTATTTTCTCTCACTAGCACAACATATAGTCTTATTTCAATTATACCTTTCAAGGTATATGTTTATATATAAGAAAAATTTATTATTTATTTATTTATTTAAATTTTAAATTTTTATAATAATTTTTATTTTGTTTTGCACAGATTTTTTTTTAAAAATTAATCTGAATATCACTTTTGCAAAAACCAAAGAACAGTTAGTTATTTGCAAAAGTGCAAATTGGGGTCTGAGAAGGAGAGGTAATTCCTACCCACCAAATTAAAGTGCTGATAAAAGATTTCTCTGCAAAAATCTGCACCCCAGCTCCTAGAGGCCTACCTACAAGTGTTAAAAATTGTTGTGTGGGTTGACCAGGGAGATCTTTCTTTTTTTTCTTCTGCCCTTGAGTAGAAGTAATTTCAGCTACCTAGAGAAATCAATCCCACTCTTGAGATAGGCCCTCTATACCTAAAGATAAGGCTTAGAAAACTATATGGCTGCTTATCTGAGAAAAAGAAAATAAATTAATAAAAATATGGGACAGTGGCCCGAGTATTAGCACAGCGATAGGGTGTTGGCCTTGCACTCAGTTGACCTGGGATGGACCTGGGTTTGATCCATTGCATGCCATATGGTCCCCTGAGACTGCCTGGAGTGATCTTTGAGCACAGGGCCAGTAGTAACCCCAGAGCACCTCCAGGTATGCCCCCCCCCCAAAAAAAAAACTAAACTAAAACTAAAACAAAAAACAAACAAAAACCCAGTTCACTTGTGTAAAAATGAAAGACTTTGGGCAGTAACAATTGTTTCCCATGTTATTTATTCATACTGTAATATTTGTGGCGTGTGTGTGTGTGTGTGTGTGTGTGTGTGTGTGTGTGTGTGTGTGTGTGTATACCACGTGCAGATTTGAAAAAAATTGAGAGCATGGTTCCTCCTGCTGATCTTTACTCCAGTTGATCAACTACCTTTTAGGCAGTCTTAGTACAGAAGCTTCTCCCAAGCTGAGTCTGTTAACACGTCCTCTTTTCAGAGCTCTCTATTGAAATATCATAAACTTTCAGTCCTTTCTGAATCCCAAACCAAGGAATGCTTATCTTGATTCCTCTGCAAAGAACTCTTCTGGGAAACTTCGCTGGCCTTTACATATGCAATAGGTATTTTACTCATAGCCCTTTAGAATTGTCCTTGAAACACAGGTCAGTTACCCTTAGTACTAGACTCCAGCTTTCTTTTGTGTAAATTTTGCATAATATGAGTCCTTGACTCAGTTTTTATTACTATGCAAACTTGAATGCCCATTTCCACTTGAGCCAATTTATAATAGGTTAAGAGCAATGTCTAGTCTATCACATAACTGCTTTTAAGAGAATGAGCTAGTTTTAGTGGCAATATTAAAATGATAATTTACATTATCATTTTTAGTGACAATGTAAGAAAGTGACAAAAGGGGGAGAAACAATAGTAGTTTAATGCTTTTATCATGGAATAATTATTTTTAATTTATTGAACTACAAAGTTACTCATGATTGTGTTTCAGGCATAGAGTGCTTGAGCAACAATCCCTTCACCAAGGTCAAATTCCGTCTAATGTCCCCAGTTTCTCTCCTGACCCCAGCCTACCTTTATGGCAGGAATGTTTTTCTTGTTAAGTACTGTGGTTTACAATACTATTACTGAGAAGATATCATGAATACCACTTTATTTCCTTTCAGCACTCAGTTCTTTTCTTTAACATTTAATTTTTTTATTTTTAATTACTATGAATTACACTCACAAAATTATTTATGATTAAGTTTCATGCATACAATGTTCCAACACCTAATCTCTTCACCCATGTCCCCAGGTTCCCTCCTGCACCTCTCTGTCTACTTAGTATAGTTTTTTCTTTTCATATATTTAAAAATATTAATTCTTTAATTGAATCACTATGAGATACAGTTACAAAGTTGTTAGTCATTGAGTTTCAGTCATATAATATCCAACCCTTTCACCAATGCACGTTTTCTACCACAAATATTCTTAGTTTTCTTCCTGTACCCTCCTCCCACCCTCCACACTGCGATACTTTGTGGCAGACTCTCTCTCTCTCTCTCTCTCTCTCTCTCTCTCTCTCTCTCTCTCTCTCTGTCTCTCTCTCTGTCTCTCTCTATTGTTTTTAGAAACTGTGGCTTGTACTATTGCTATTGAAGGGCTATCATTTATATCACTTTTTCTTCTTTCAGCACCCAGTTCTTGTTCAGAAATTCATTACTTCTTTCTTTTTCTTTTGGTTTTTGGGTCACACCAGGTGGTCTCTTATGTCTCTGCAGAAATCACTCCTGGCAGGCATGGTGGACCAGATGGGATGCTGGAATTCGAACCACCATCCTGGATCCTGGATCAGCTGCTTGCAAGGCAAATGCCCTATGCTGTGCTCTCTCTCTGGCCCCAGAATGATCATTTCTAACTCACTGTCATTAGTGTTCCTGTCTCTGCCCTAATGAAACTCCTCCGCTATTTGTGGCAATCTTTCTACCATAGACTGACTTTCCTGGCTCTTGTTTGTATTGTCTTTAGATATTATTACAATACTATTTTTATATCCCATAAATGAGTGTGATCATTCTATGTCTACCTGTCTCCCTCTGTCTCATTTCACTCAGCATAATGCTTTCCATATCCATCAAATTCAAGCAAATTTCATTACTTCATTTATACTCACAGATCAGCACCCAAGATCTTAAAGGATGAAAGAATCTTTGACATAAATATAATAAAGAATCAAGGAAAAATTGATTTACTTTTTCTTTTCTGGTTTTGTTTGATTTTGGACTACACCTGGTGATCTCAGGGGTTGGTTATTCCTGGCTCTGCACTCAGGAATTAGTCATGAAGATGCTGGATATACCATATCAGAATCAGGGGATCAAACTTCAATAAGTAGTGTGCAAGGCAAGTACCCTACCAGTTGTACTGTTGCTCAACCCTAAAAGAGAGGATTTGAGCAGTGGTAAACTTGTGTTATCCTATGTCTTAAGTTTTATTAGAATTATTAATAAATTATAATACATTATTTTCATTAAAACAGCAAGTTATCTCTGATACTAAGATGACCTGTCATACAAATAGTACTTTTTTAAAGCAGTGTATATCTCTAGTTAGATCTTTTTATTTGTTGTTCTTGTTTTGGGGGTTATATCTGGCAGTACGTATGACTTATTTCTGACTTTGCACTTAGGGAGCACTCATGGCAGGGCTCAAGGACCATATTGGATGCTGGTGATCAAACCTGGATCAGCCACATATAAAGCATGCATGCTATCTACTGTACTATTGCTGTGGGCCCTAGTTATATCCTTTTTCTATCCTAATAATTATTTTATTCACAAAAGCTGTCCTAAAAGGAAAGTTGAAGGTCAAGAGAGTAAGGTATTGTTAAGACTGCTCAGCTAAAAAGTGGTAGTCAGGATGAAAACCAACAATACTGTGTTGCCAAAAGTTAGGCAAATGTTTAAGATTGAAACTCTTGAGAAAAAGTTATAAAATAAAAACATCTTTTTAAATTCCTGTTAAAACTTTAATTCTAAACTAGAAACCTTACTCTTCAAAATAGTATAGTAGGGTAAAATTAGCATTTATCTAAAAAAATTTTACTATAAAATAATTAGAATATGCGCCTATATTTTATGAAGCACTTATAAATTTAGACCATGAAAAAAATATAAACCCTGAATTTATTTAGAACTAATTAAAATGCCATGGCAGAGAGAGAATAATTTCTTGTTTAAAAATATTGAATGGGGGCCAAAGAGGTGGCACTAGAGGTAAGGTGTCTGCCTTGCAAGCCCTAGCCTAGGACAGACAGCAGTTTGATCCCCTGGCATCCCATATGGTCCCCCCCAAGCCAGGGGTGATTTCTGAGTAACCCCTGAGCATCAAACGAGTGTGGCCCCCAAAAATAAAAAAAATATTGAATGATATTAGTCAGAGAAAGAGGAACAGATAAAGAATGATCTCAGCCATAAGAGCTTTCTTAAAGGATTCATAAAAAATTTTTTCCTCTTTCTAGAATAAAGGACTCTGAGTTAAGTGAGGGTATTTAGATATTTTCTTTTCTGCATCCACAGCAGCTATGTGCAGTTTTGCTTTTTATAGAGATTTATGTACATAAACAAATATTTGGCATTTCCTCTTAAACATCTCAAACAAAATATATCAAGTTTGCTTATTTTCCATTTCTCTTTTCCAAATCTGAAAGTCAACAATTACAAATTTTATTTATATATGGACACTAACCTGTCAGAAATCCTTGACCTGTCCATGTGTGACCAGCACACTCGGTCAGTATCAATGAGCCCTTTCGAGATGTGTCTGACTATAGAAGGAAAATAGAACACAGGTTGAACTTCACTGCTTCAAAAGATTAAAAAAAAATCCAAATGACAGTTAATAGGGAACATACCCGAAATGTGTGAATTGTGTTGGGCCTTGAGGTCTGTTCTACAGGAAGGGTTTTTTCTCGAAGAGGTGTTTGTTCTGCATGATCAGGCAATGCACTTAGCCCACGAGTTTGCAGATGTCTCCCTCTGTACTAAAGAAAGGACAAGATTCTCTAGTTAAAAGCAAGCAAGCAAGCATGAAAGAAGAAATAGAAAGAAAGAAAGAAAGAAAGAAAGAAAGAAAGAAAGAAAGAAAGAAAGAAAGAAAGAAAGAAAGAAAGAAAGAAAGAAAGAAAGAAAGAAAGAAAGAAAGAAAGAAAGAAAGAAAGAAAGAAAGAAAGAAAGAAAGAAAGAAAGAAAGAAAGAAAGAAAGAAAGAAAGAAAGAAAGAAAGAAAGAAAAGAAAAGAAGGAAGGAAGGCAGTCAGGAAGGAAGGAAGGAAGGAAGGAAGGAAGGAAGGAAGGAAGGAAGGAAGGAAGGAAGGAAGGAAGGAAGGCAGGCAGGAAGGAAGGAAAGAAGGAAGGCAGGAAGGAAGGAAGGAAGGCAGGCAGGCAGGAAGGAAGGAAGGAAGGAAGGAAGGAAGGAAGGAAGGAAGGAAGGAAGGAAGGAAGGAGGGAGGGAGGGAGGGAGGGAAAGAAGGAAGGAAGGACGAAAATTTATAGATGCCCCAACCTGTCTTCAATCTACCTGCTTAATTAAAAATGATTTATATTTCTAAATAAATTTATTTAGTCCTAAAGATAAACATACATTTAATACTTAAGGAAAGTTCTGAAGGTCACTTTTAGTAACACTTGACAAAGGGTTCAGTGTTCGATTCTGGAAATGCCATGCTTCTGGAGCTCAGTATGCTGAAGGCATAGGCATGGTTTGATGTGGTATACAATGCTAGGGATCAAAATCAAGGCTTCTGCACATACTATAAGGCCCAGCTTTGGAACCTCTTTCCTCTGAACAAAATTAAAATCATTTAAAACATATAATAACTTTTTGAGAGGGAGATATAATACAATGAGTGAGGCAGCATCCCTGAACATAGAACTACAAATACACAGGAAAATTGCCAGGTGTGACCTTCCAAAAATGAGCAAAATAAAATTATAGAAAAAAATAAAATATAACTAGCTATTAGGTTGATAATATGCTAATGCCATATTAGAAAATGGTACCAACTGCAACTGCATCAAATTCTTAATAGAAAAATGCCAGGAAATAAACTTTGCACTGTTGAAGCACCAAACTCTTAAAAGCAATGCATGCTTTCTTTTTCTTTTTATTATGTTCAATGTCCATATTGTTCAGTAAAACAGGAAAGCATCGCCACTTTGGACTTCTGAAATGGGCACTGCTGCTGTACTCAAGGAGGTAGAGATTAAAACACGACTTCCATTGTCTTTTTCTCTTCAGTTCTTTATATTCTCAAAACAGAAGTTCTTGTGTGTTATATAAAACAAACCTAAGCTACCTGCAGCCAATGGAGTAAGAGGTTCCTGTGAATTTGAGGGAAATTTGTTTGTGTATACAATTTGCAGGTTATCTTTCCCTAAACTTTCACCATTATATGGCTGAGTTGAGTTTGGATAAAATATGACACAAACTCCACAATGCAAGAAACATGGTCAATATTAGCTGTAAAACTAAGAGCTGGGTATGTCATTGAGTACTCAATTTTTCCAAGCACTATTTATTATCTACAAATACATTTAATTCTTAAACAAATATTTTTAATTTTTGTTTTGTTCTGTTCTGTTTTGTTTCAGGCCACACCCATTTGATGCTCAGGGGTTACTCCTGGCTAAGCACTTAGAAACTGTCCTAGGCTTGGGGGGACCATATGGGACTCCGGGGGATCGAACCGTGGTCCTTCCTTGGCTAGCACTTGCAAGGCCGACACCTTACCTCTAGTGCCACTTCGCCGGCCCCAAATATTTTTAATTTTAAGCACCATAACTTACAATACCATTTGTGATAGGGTTTTGTGTATAACACCACATTCTCTCCACCAAAGTGTTGACCTACATTAACAATCATCACAATGTCTTTCTGCCACCTGCACTCCTGCTGCCCTCAATGACCACTCCCCCCACCCTTAACAACACTGTGGTAAAGCCCAGTTCTCTAGATCAATTTTGGGGTTCTGTTTACTTTGCCCATAAATAATAATTCTTTAAGGCCAGAAATTTTCCTTTAGCTCAGAATATTAAAAGGCTCAAGCTGATTAATGTACACTAAGTAATGCAGAATTTGCATGGCAGGATTATAACTACCCATTTCATGACTAACCTTTGTGCTATTACTTCATTACAACTTCACTATCCTGACCATCAGCTAGTCCCTTGACACCTGGACTTTCTGCTTTTGTCCCACTCACATATGACTTCACAAAATAGTGAATTAACACTACAATCCCCCTAAGTTTCTACAAATTATTTACTTGTAGGGAGACAGATAATGTATATATTACTAATTACACTTAAGCTATGCCAAGAGTATTTGATTTGCTTATTTTCCAACAGACTAGATAAATAGTTAAACTTAAATATAATAAAATGTGTCTTACAGAAACAGGGCGAGATCCAGAAATTGCTGCATTTTGCTCACCGGTCTCTGCGCCTATAGGGGGTAACCTGTTCCGTGAGGTTGGAACTGGTGGGGAAGATGTGAGGTCTGTGCCAGTCTGCCTAGAAAAACAACATGAACCTTAGCATCTAGATGCCAAGAGTGGGTTAGACATTTATCATGAAATTCCAGTATGAATTATTAGTCTCAAACTTATTTATTTATTGTTTGGGCCACACCCGGCAGTGCTTTGGAGTTACTCCTGGCTCTTGGCTCAGAAATTGTTTCTGGCAGGCTGCAGGGACCATATAGGATGCCAGGTGTCAAACCCATGCTGGTCCCAGGTTGGCCTCATGAAAGATAAACACTGTACCCACTGTGCTTTCGCTCAGACCCCATTTTCAAATTTCTTCAGAAAGTAATGTTCAAGAAAAATGAGCTATGTTATTTTTGTTGTATTTTTAAAATAATTTTTATTGAGACCAATATGAATTACAAGTCTTTCACAGTTATTCTTACAATACATGGTGATAGTGAATTAAGGCAATTCCCACCACCAGTGTTAACCTCCCTGCACCCCTGTTCCCATTCTTCTGTCTCCACCCTTAGCCCCCTGGATTGCTAGTGTAACAAGTCCCTTTTGTGTATTTCTTGTTGTAGTTTGGGTCTCTTGATTCTACTGTTGTTGAATTTGGGTTGGGTATTTAGAGGTTTTTTTTATTATTATTTTTTATTTCCACTCTTTGCCCCTGGTACCTCCACTTTTTTTTTCTCAATTTGTAGTTAGACATAGAAATATGATGCAGAACAAAATGATTCATGTTCTATATTCTTTTCAAATAAAAAGAAAAAAAAAAGGAAAGCAGGCAGGAGCCCCTAACTAGAAGCTATAAATATAAATTTAAAAGAAGAAAAAAAAAGAAATAGAAATAAAAGGGGGTTGCTGATGTGGCAAGTTGGTTTTTTTTTTTCTTATTGTTTTGTTTGTTTTTGTTTTATATAGGCACAGTAAGTATTGGGTAAATTAGAAAGAATTTCCCTTAGCTGAAGAGATGTTTTTTGGCCCCACTAGGTGTTGCTCAGGAAATATTCCTGGGTCTGTGCGCAAATATTTTTCCTAGTAAGTCTTAGCATATGAGATGCTAAGGATCAGGTGAGCTGCATGCAAGGCCAGTACCCTACCTGCTGGACTATTGCTCTGACCCTGAGATGTTTTTCAAGGAAGACAAATATGCAGTAAAGACTGACCACAAGCTCCAAGCACATTCATCATATTGAGCAATGGCTGTTAAGCTGTGTTTACTGATGCTCAGTCAGTCATGGTTGAAACTGTGCAGAACACAAAACTAATTCAAGTCCTACTTCCTCCCTTCAGTTTTGAAGTTGTAGAACATGGTTCTGAATATGACACTGTGAATGTTGAAGGAGTAATAAATGAAGAGTTGATTGATTTTTAAATGACAGGTCCTATATAAGTAAAACTAGAAAATTTCATATAATGTCATTAAGAGATGGCATAAAATGATAAAACATTTTAATAAGCAATAAAATGATGAAAATATCCATTGTTTCTATTCATTGAGAAAAGGCTTTGGTTCTCTGATTAACAATTTGATATATTTATATATTACATATATGTGCACATATATTTTTTCAGTCTGACAACCTTATTATAAATGTCAGAATGGGTGAGTAAATTTTAATAATGTAAGGGACAGACCTCTTTACCTAGCTGAAGGTAATAGTAAAAAATTAAATTCCATGGCTCCTGCACAAAAATATAAGTGAATATACAAATTATAATTCACTAATTCTTTAGTAACAATGTGATGACAATTAAAATATGACAATTTGGGTGGTTGAGCCATACCCAATGCTATTAGAAGCCTACTTCCAGATTTATGCCTGAGGGCATCTTGTGATACCAGTTGTATGCAAGGCAAAGGTCTTAATCTCAACACTACTCTAAAGTAAAACAACATCTAACCTATTGAGTTTTAAAATTTACATACTATTTTGATAAAATAAAATAAAATAAAAAGGAGAGCCTCATGTATTGCCAGCCAAGTTATAAACTGGCAAAATCATTTTAGGAAAAAGAATTTAGGAAATAATTTTTAGCCTAATAAAAATTACATCATCTTTGGCTTGGTAGATTCATTCTAAACAATAGTACTATTCACCATTCCTTTAAAAACTTTTTAATTGTGGTATTGGAATTTACAATATGACTAGTTATATTTTTTGTTTTTGTTTGGTTGTTGGTTTTTGGCTCACACCCGGCAGTGCTCAGGGGTTACTCCTGGCTCTATGCTCAGAAATTGCTCCTGGCAGGCTCGGGGGACCATATGGGATGCCAGGACTTGAACCACTGACCTTCTGCATATAAGACAAATGCACTACCTCCATGCTATGTCTCAGGCCCCGGCTAATTACATATTTTTTAAACACACGTCATTCCCAAAAATATAGAACCATTCTTTTAAGAGACATTCTCTTAAAGATTTGTACAAACTGATTTCACACAAAAGTTTTGGCAATAGGTAAGTAATAAAATATTATAACCTATATATTTACTTGTAGCCATTAACATCATACATTCTCAATATTCAACAACAGAAATTATTTCTAGTAAAAAATATAAATGAAAATATGCTGCATTACTTGACAGTTTTATTAGAAAAATAAAGATAGATATTGGAAAAATTATATTATAGAGCATAAAAATTTAAGATAAAGCATAAGAATTCAAGATATAGCATATAATCTTTCCAAAAGAAATGAAAATACACAACTAAATATGAATTAATAAACCCAGAAGACCTAAAGCAGAAAATGGAGCTTCCACAACCAAGAATTAGAAGACAACAATGAACTGCAACAATAGTATAGGGATGGAGATACTTGTCTTACATACACTGATGCCAGTTCAATCCCCGAACCACATATAGTCCCTTGAAAGCTGCCAGGACTGATTCCTGAGTACAGTATTGGGAATTAGCCCAGAGCACCATCTGTGTGTCCCCAAAACTAACACCACAAATACAGCAACACTGAGTCAGAGAGGGGAAAAAGATATACTCTCACCAAACCAACCCCACCTCAGGGACAACGAGTCCTAATTGGGAGGAATCTTAAAGAAGAATAACTTTTCTTGTGGACTGAAATAAGTATAGAGGGCTTGTGTCTAATACACAATAATTCAATCTTTCCATTTGTTGCAGGGGAGTTGAGCCCCAGAATTCAACACTGGGAGCCAGTTGAAGGGCTGTAGAGATAGTGCAGCAGGTAAATTGCCAACCCAAGTTTGATCCCTGCCAGTAATTTCCCAAAATAATAAATTTGGTGCAATTAGCTAGTGGTTTTGAAATAAACAAAGTTAGTCTTTGGCACACTGGCAAGCAAGGTGACTTCAGATGTCTTTCCAAAGGGTTGACCAAAATGCCTTTGACAAGTAGCTGGCCTCTGATTCTTTTGGAAAACAGTTTAACCACCCACTGTCATTAGCAAACAAACCTTCCCTGGTCATCTAAATTTGGTGAGCAAGACAAAAAGCCTACAAGTCTTTGTTTCAGTCAATCAAGCAACCCCTACCCTCAGGAAAGCAAGTAAGAATGACCATAATAAGCATCAGTGTCCCCTTTATCTACTACATAGCAGCATAATACCATTACTAGACCAGCTGGTCCGCATACCCATTTCCTGGAAGCCATATATAAAAACTAGATCCACAGCACCACCTTCAATACACTAGTATCATATATCTTAATTGAGTCTATCCAACACATCCACACCAAAGCCAGGCAACTGTCGTGTCATATGAAGACAGACTGATGTAGTGCAGTGAACAAAGGGAACAAACTTGGCATTATTAGCTCACATAGGCATTTGCTCTTGAAATACACATAACATTACCTGCATAAAGCCAAATCCTCTGAGCTAAGTGAGATAATAGAGTTCCTTCTCACACAGAAGCAAACTCAGAAAATCAAAAAAAAAAAAAAAGTGAAGAAAGGGATAAGATGCCCTAAATGAAAGAGCAAGATAAGCCCTAAAGAAACAAAGATAAATCTACTTTATCAAAAGAAATGGCAAAAGAGGCCAGAGAGATAGCACAGCAGTAGGGCGTTTGTCTTGCACACAGCTGATACAGGACAGACAGTGGTTCTAATCCCGGCATCCCATATGGTTCCCCATGCCTGCCAGGTGGTGCAATTTCTGAGTTCAGAGCCAGGAGTAACCCCTGAGGGCTTCTGGGTGTAACCCCCCCCAAAAAAAAAAACATTTAAAAATGGTAATAGAGAATTTCCATCTCAATAATGTTAATGCTGACAGAAAAAAAAATGCATCAACTAGAAAATTTTCAAAAATAACAAAACTAGTTACAGAATTGAATACTGAAATGATGGAACTAAAAAGCATTATGGGGGGGAAAGCATTATGGGGACATCTAAGAACAGATTGCAGGGAACAAAGAGTAGATGATTAAGTTGGAAGGCTAATAATAATAGCACAAATTGGAAAAAATTCTTTTTACAAGTGAAGATATCTTGAGATCATTAGGACAATACCAAGAGAAATAGTATTTGCATTCAGGGATTCTAGAGGAGGCAAGAAAGACAAGAAAGAGCAGAAAAAAATATTGAGAAAATAATAACTTAAAATATCATTAATCAAAATAAGAAGGTACACATTCATGAATTGAAATTCCACAGAATTACAAGTAGGAGAAACTCAAAGAGATTCTTATCAAAACAATAATTTAGGGCTGGAGAGATAGCATGGAGGTAAGATGTTTGTCTTGCATGTAGGATGGTGGTTCGAATCCCATATGGTTTCCTGAGCCTGCCAAGAGCGATTTCTGAGCATAGAGTCAGGAGTAACCCCTGAGCACTGCTAGGTGTGACCCAAAAACAAAAACAAAACAAAACAAAAAACCAACCAAACAAAACAAAACAAAAAAAAAAAACAATGATCTAGTGGTAAAAGTTAGACAAAGAGAGGATCTTAATAACAGTAAGAGATAGCATATTACATATTACAAGAACAAAACATATATATGCTGATTTCTCAACAGAACATTTGCAAGTCAGATGAGGGTAGCATGATCCAAAATGATGAAAGAAAAAACTTCCAAACAAAAATTCTATATATGACAAGCTTATTATTCAGATGAAGATAACATCAGACATCTCCCAGATAACTATACGCTAAGATATTTATCAGTAATAAAAAGGATCACAAGAAGCATTACAAGCTTCTCTGCAAAAATAAATTTATAGTAGTAAAACTGTATCTAAAAAGACCTACCTGAATGCTGAATGCAAAAGACTTACTTCAGAGGTAAGAAATGAAAGTGAATAGATGAGGGGAAAAATCTATGCAAATGAATTTTAATGTAAATAAGAGTGTTTATAGCAATGTAAGTCAATTTTAAGAAACTAGTAATATCCAAATTAAAAATCTAAGCTAGCATAAAAAAGAACCAGAAGAACATATAAAGCTGAATGTCAAATTTAAAAACCTAGATTAAGTGGATAAATTCTTAGAATCACAGGTAAATTGATGAGCCACTTCGAAAAATTGTATAAGGTTGCTCAAAAAAATGAAAATATAAGTATTTCTTCATAAAGAAAAATTCACTTCTAGATGTTTGTCCACAAAAGCCTGAGAAACTCATTCCAAAAGATATATACTAGATCTATATTAGGTATACTAGATATACAAGTCACAAAAGCTAAGCTGGCGATACAATTAAGTGTTCACTGATGGACAATTGAATATTAAAAGATGATACTTATTTTTTTTCCATAAAAAACTATTTCATTTTATAAAAAATGTAATGGAAACTTTGCCATTTTGAACAACAAAGATTGGACTTGAGAGTATTATGAAAGGTGGTAAAAGTAAAATCAATACTAAGTCAAAGTTAGTAAGATAGCAAAAGAACAAAAAACACAAACCTTGGATTGTGACAACAAAGTTGTCGTTATTAGAGGGAAGGGGGATGGCAGGTCAGTGAACCAAATAGGCAGGACTTATTTGGTTCAATGGATGGTAACTAGGCCTTTGACAGCAAATACTGTGTGGTATAAACAACTGTCAAGTTGTGAAACTGTAATCCTGAAGCTAATGCAGTGTTGTGAACCAAAGTTACTTAGTGAAAAATAATCTAAATGAAAGAAAAATATAAGCAAAATTAATAGTTTTGAAGCTTCAACAAAGAGGGCAGGAGTTAAATGACTTCCAAATGACTCCCTAGCACACCAATAATAGGAAAAAACGGGGAGGGTGGACAAGGGATATGCTAGGAATGTGCAGTAACATGAGGAATGTGCACAGTTAAAGGCAAGAGGTTAATTTACAAATAAGGCCACTGGAACCCAACTACGATCCCTTATATATCAGCTTCATTTTCTCGAATGCCTATGTTTTAGTGCACTAATTTATATTCTGACTTTATATTTCTGGTGTCTAGGTAAGTGAATGACTAAAATTCATTCAAGCAGTTAAAATGAACAACTTACAAAAGTTTTCACAAACTATTTTATAGAGAGTGCATCGGAATAACCTGAATTCAGTTGACAAGTATATGTTGTTTGAGACCTCTAGTTGACCAGGAGAGAAACTATACTTACAGTTTTGTTCCCCTAAGGACTTCATCAATGTTAAAGTTGGGAGTTTTTATTCTCAGTGTGTCTGAAGTCAGAGAAGGCAGCCTCCTATGTACTGGTGCTTTCTTGGAAGAATTCTGTAGACTGCGCATTTCTGAGATACGTACTGGGTTGTGCCGAGCCCAAGAAAGAACACTGACTCCAGTAACCAGAGATTTGTCCTCCTGCTCATTCCTGGATGAAGGAAATCAAGTCAGTTATTCAGATAGGAACACAATGCGAATATGGAACAGTTACTAGGCAATGTCTCAAAATACTGCCTGACACTGAAAGATATTCCCAAGGATCTGTGACGTGAATGAACAGACTGCCATTTTGAGTTCAATTCAATGAAAGAAAAACAGTTCTTTTTCTGTTTTTTTTTTTGGGGGGGGGCACACCCTGTTACGCTCAGGGGTTACTCCTGGCTATGAGCTCAGAAATTGCTCCTGGCTTGGGAGACCATATGGGACACCAGGAGATCGATCCAAGGTCAGTCCTAGATTAGCTTTGTGCAAGGCAAATGCCCTACCACTGTGCTATCGCTCCAGACCCAAGAAAAAAGTTAAGTTTGTGACGAAAGAGTAAAACCCGCAAGATTGACGCCACAGCTGGAGTCCCATTTTTCCCTCCCTTTTGACCTAATAGCAATAGAACAGTGTGTTTTCATTCATACATTAGAGGCATCTTCCTGGAAAGTGTTCAGACACTCAGAACACAGCAGTCAACAGGATTCTCATTGTCTCATGTCTCTTGTGATCTTTAGGGTTTTTTACAGCAGCAGAAGAAAAACACAGGATAATTATTTCTGATACATACTGTGTTCTATCCACAAAACTAGAAGGTCTCTGCTGCAGTGGTTTTGCTTGAATTATCATCACACCATTCAAATCTCTGTAAAAATTGTTGGAGAAGCGCTGAAACAACAACAATAATTAGAAACAAAAAGGTGTCTAGTGCCAAGTCACTTACTGACATATGTCAGAAATCAGCAGGAAACACATGGCATATTCCAACTGGATCTTTTAAGTACAAAGTAATATATTACCCTATCTTAAAAAGATGCAGGAATGGCTTCATTCTTAAGATATATGGGGGTATATTATCACTTTGATGTCAGAAGTTGGAAGCAGTGAGAACAAGTTCCAGATTTCTGGAACCTTGCTCTAAATGGTTAGTTGCATGAGAAAATTTCACCATTCTTATGTGAATTTGCCAAGGTAAACAAAGGCAGGTGTCATTGTTCCTCTCTGTCCTGACTTCCAGGATAAGGGAAGATAAAAGCTCTCTAATGCAGCTAATGGTTATCAACAACCAGCACAGCAGAGTGAGCTAGAGAGAGAGAAGCTCTAAAGAAACAAAGATTGCCCAGCTGACCTTTGGTCACTTTTCCAACCCTGCCCTTCACAGCTTGACCCTCTTCATATCTCACATAGCAGCATGGTGGCCTGTAAAGCCAAGATCTCCAGTTAGAGCACCGAATTTGAACTGCACTTTTTGGCTGGTAATTTTGGAAAGATTACTTTGCTCTTGGAGGTTTATTCCATGGTCTTTTTTTTTTTTTGGTGGGAGGGGGAAGGAGAGGGTTTCACAAGCAGGTTCAAGGGGGCTTAGTTAAATGCAATGACTCAAGGCTGTAGCCACATACAAGGCATGTGCTTTTACCCTTGTACTATTTATCCAATCCCTGCCATTAGAGTTTTAAGTCCAAATGTTTAAGTAAAGAAATTATAACCTATTTGAGAATGATTATAAGAATTAAATAGCATTGACAAAATCAGGGGTGGTGAACACGCGGCTCTCCAGCCGCATGTGGCTCCCGGCCAAAATGAATGCTGCTCTTTGCCTCTTATCATTACTTTGTATACTGTGGCTCTTTGCCAAGTTTGGATTTTGTTCTGCTGCTTCTGAGGAGGGACCTCTGAGGAGAGATCTCCAAGCGCGAAATCCTGTCCCCAGACTGCGTCATCCATCTCTGCTCCCTCAGAACGGGGGACCCATGTGTCACATGTTGGGTCATATCTTGTCGTTAGTTCTGAGTGTGGAGGACGCAGCACACCCTCACCATCACTGCAGGATTTTTACCTTCACTCAAAATGGCAAAATGCAATATGTGCTTCATATATTATTGTTAAAATTATATGCTTTTGTGTGAGTGTTTGTCTATTTTGGCAGGTCACTGCGTGGTGTGGCTCTCTGACTCTCACAGTTTAAAATTTTGGCTCTTTGTGTCAAACTTTTTCGCCACCCCCGGGCAAAATCATAAAGGACTGAATAACTATGAATTTACTCTTAATCCACAATATAATCATCTAGGATTCAAAATGGTATTTAAGATTTGGGAAAACAAGATTTCTGAAACTAGAGCTTGATGCCAATTCAAGACTAGATGTAGGAAGCACAGTGTTAGAACAAAACGTTCATTTATTTTTATGACCACAGAAATGCTTTTACTATTTCAAAAAAATCCTATTAGCATATTTTTGTTTTGTTTGGAGGCCACAACCAGCAACAGGTGTTACTCCTGGCTCTGGGCTTAATAATTACTCCTGCTAGTGTGGGGGGAATCATATGGGATACTGGGGATGGAATCCAGGTTGGACACATACATGGCAAACACCCCACTTGCTGTGCTATCACTCAGGCCTCCCATAATTTTTACTGTGACTTTGTTGCCCATTTATTTTATTAATATAAGTACTTATGAAAAAATGTATTTCAATGTTGAAGAAATTATATATGTATATTATAGATATAAGTGTATATATAAGTAGATGCTATATATCCCTATGTAGGGATGTTGTATATTAATATGCATACATAGAAAGTTCATATCAATATCTGAAATTCAATATTATATATAATATAAAATATATGTAATATAATAGTATATATAATATAATAATACATAATATTTCATATAATATTTCATTTATTTTATTGGAGAACAATGAGAAGCTTTAAATAATCTAGAATTTTAAAGATTTGAAGAATTATTTGGCTTCTTCAAGAATGTGGAGAACTAATGAGGGCTAAGATCAGAGGGCTGGGTACATGCATGGTATATGTATATATTTGTATAAGTATATTTATATGTATATATATCCCTGATTTGATCTCTGGCACCAAGTGGTCTCTCTAACTCTATAAAATGATTACTTTTAATCTTATTGACAAACCAACTTAATATGATAATAATGGATTCTAATAAAAATGGCGCTTTTGACAAACTAAGGCCAGAGAAACTTAAACTGAAGAAAACAAGATATGAGTGGAAAATCAGTACCTGAGTAGCATGAGCAGGAGAAGTTAGGGACATTCTCCGCGTTTCTGAACTCCGGGACGGGGGAACACTTGATGCCTCGGTGTTAACACACTGAGAAATGAGTCCCTGGGAAGCCTTTTTCTTGGCTGATTTTAATTTCTCATTCTCTTTTTTCTTTTCTGAGTCAGTGGAAAAATCAGCATTAGTAAAAAAATCACAGTATCTAATATTTATTAAGTGGAATATTTAGTCCTCAGTTAGCAGAAGTCCCCTATGGGTACTCAACCTGTATGTAAAGAGCAAATACTATCAGGGAGCTGTTGCTTCCATGAAGCCATCTTACACAAATGAGAAAATATTTGTCATGTTAGTGGGAGCTCATAAAATTGAGGACAAACAATGGAATAAGAGTTCTCATTGGGGAAGGGCCACCCTGAGTTCCACTTGGGTTCAGGGAACATTCTCAGGAATGCTTGGAGGCTTAAAGTGCTCACTGGTCACCGCTTGGACCCCAAGAAAGAGTCTAGTCTTTTCCCAAACCCTACCAATCTCCTGGGTTAGAACAGAACAACATTCACTTGCTACTCACACCCATATTCTCTCTTGAACACATACTTTACTTGCTTATCTATCTTTCTTGGCTTATTTCCCCTCGGAGAAATCATGTTCTCTCTTAAACACTCACTTCTCTCTTACTCTCCCCTCACATATTTATAAACAAGTTTCAATTAGAAACTATTTTGCTTCACAAAAATAGAAAAGAAAGTAATATTGAAATTACTGTGCTTTTTCCCCACTTACAGTACAATTAACTAGACATCAATTATTAGTGTCCATAGAAGACATTTTTATGATTTGTTTTTACTCAATTTTTTTTTTTTTTTTTTTTTGGTTTTTGGGCCACACCCGGCAATGCCCAGGGGTTACTCCTGGCTATCTGCTCAGAAATTGCTCCTGGCAGGCACGGGGGACCATATGGGACACTGGGACTTGAACCAACCACCTTTGGTCCTGGATCGGCTGCCTGCAAGGCAAACACCGCTGTGCTATCTCTCCGGGCCCGTTTTTACTCAATTTTAAGTAGCTGAGAGCATATTTTATAAATTAAATATAAAGATAAGTTAAAATGATTACTGAACTCATTATATTAACATTTTAGTCTACAAATAATATTAGCATGAAAAATCAGTAGTTCATTGCTAGATATTAGGTAACTTTTTTTAAATCACAAGTCCAAAGTGAGGCCTACCCTTTTACTTGTTTCTATTTTCTCATAATGAATATGTGCTGCTTTTATAATTTGAACTACAACAGCATTCTTTGAATGTTAACAGTAAGAAAGCCTCCATCTTCTATTTCAATCGCATCTTAGAAAGACTAAAGAAGGGGAGAGAGGTAGGTAGAGAAATAGGGTGGTTCTTTTCATTTGCTTAATGCTAAAATAAGTACCTTTGAGTGTAATTTCCCAGCTTTTCCTAATCAGTTCTCCCAACATTTCTACGACATTTGTCCAGATGTGGTCAAATACTTCTGCTACCACAGCATCTTTGATACAGTCATGTGGGGAAATGGGAGGAAGGCCACGTTTACACTGTGTCCGACGACACCGAGCTGATTTTTGTCCACTGCCATCATCATTTCTATGGAAAAAAAAAAAACCATTCTCATACTAAGAGTATCATTGGTTAAACTCAAAAATATGCTGATTCCTATCACTCACACATATATGTATATTATAGATAAAAATGAATACAACTTTCTTTTCTTTGGGGAGGGGGTGTTGGTCCCAACCCAGTGGTGCTCAGGGACTACTCCTGACTGTGCTCAGAAATCACTCCTGGCAAGCTCCGGGGACCATATGGAATGCTGGGGGATTGAGCCCGGGTCTGTCCTGGGTTGGCCGCGTGCAAAGAAAAGGCTACCTCTGTAATATCACTCCAACCCCAACACAGCTTTCTTATTGAATAACACAATGTTTTTATTTCGGGGTTGAGGGCACGCCTGGCGACGCTCAAGTGTTACTCCTGGCTATGAGTTTAGAAATCGCTCCTGGCTTGGGGAACCATATGGGACGCCGGGGGAATCAAATCATGGTCCGTCCTGGGTCAGCTGTGTGCAAGGCAAATGCCCTACCTCTGCACCATTGCTCCAGCCCCCGCAATGTTATTTTTAATGTGCACAATTTCAAAACTTACTATTATTTTTATTAGCTTGTTATACTCTCATTCATCTGCAGAATAAAGTGGAATAAAACAAAAAAAACAAACAATGACAATATTTATAACAATATTCATCAAATCATTGGAGTGGAAAGGGGATAAGTGAAGAGAATTGTTTATTTTTATTTTTTATTTTTTGGGGTTTTGGGCCACACCCGGCTGTGCTCAGGGGTTACTCCTGGCTATCTGCTCAGAAATAGCTCCTGGCAGGCACCAGGGACCATATGGGACGCCGGGATTCAAACCAACCACCTTAGGTCCTGGACCAGCTGCTTGGAAGTCAAACACCTCTGTGCTATCTCTCCAGCCCCGAGAATTATGTTTAGACTGTAGATGACATAGGGCCAGTGGAGGAGGGTTGTGGATGCTTTGGTTTGGTAGTGTGCAATAACTTTGTACATAAATATCATATATTTGACACTGGTGTAACCATTTCGCCTAAACTAAATGTTAAACTAATTTTAAATGTTAAATTATAGTATATGTAATACAATTATAACAGTTTAGGTTTATCAAAATGATGCACAATTACAGCACACCATCACCACCAAAATGTCTGTAACCCTCAAGACTCATTTTTATTATATAATATTTGTTACATTTGTTTAAGTGTCAAATATGCATATAGTGAAGATACTGGAATCTTCCCTTGACCTTCAATCATCAGACATCTGATATCTAAAGCTGTCCATGTTTTTCAACTTTCACTGGTAACTGAAAATAGTTCTCATGTGTTATCTGTGCCATAGTGTCTGGAAGACACTGCTATCTTTTATATACTTCCAGTTGGAAATCTTAAAACTTTGGAAGGAGATTGTTAAACATTTTCTGAATGAGAAATATACAAAGCATTAAATGAGCAAAGACATGCCAAATAAATATCATAATAGTAGTAAGTCAATAAAATAAAAGTTTACATACTCTTCTTTTATGTCAAATGCAAAATACTCTTCCATCTTTCCATCCACATCATAAACCTCTTCTTCTAGAGATGAACATGTGGTCAAGTCAGCAGCCTCTGTGGAATCTGGGTTTGACAAGGCTGAGTAGGAGAGTGCTGTAGGCACCATATGGGAGCCAGAGATGCAGAGCCTATGGGGAGAAGCAGACCACCATGGCCATGGGTATCATCTCAAGAAAGTCCTGTCTGCATGACCACAGTGGGTCTAAGGGCAATCGTACAACAAAAGTTATCAACACTACATCCTCCAGTCATACAAAACTTCTGTCTTAAGCTAGAAATAGATCAAGGGGTTGAGTGTATGTCTGCATCTGGGAGGCCCAGATTCCATTCCCAGATTCCTGGGTGCTCCAGGGTTCTGAGAAGTTGCCATCTCCAGCATTGGAAGCAGACCTCTACCACTATTTATTTATTTATTTATTTATTTATTTATTTATTTATTTATTTATTTATTTATTTTTATTTTATGATATAAAAGAGAATTTGGGGGCTGGGGAGATAGCATGGAGGTAAGGCATTTGCCTTGCATGCAGAAGGGTGGTGGTTCAAATCCCAACATCCCATATGGTTCCCAGAATCTGCCAGGAGAGATTTCTGAGCATAGCGCCAGGAGTAACCCCTGAGCGCTGCTGGGTGTGACCCAAAAACCACAAAAAAAAAAAAGAGAGAGAGAATTTTAATATGTTGAGATGATAACCCTAGCTATGAGACACATTTGTATATGTATATGCATGTAAGCAGCTGCAGGCGGGCAGAGAGGAATTAAAGCATCTCTCCCATAAATGCCCAAGGCATGCCACATTATCTTCCAAGTTGCTACATTCCTGAGAAGGAACACTGTCAGACCCCTAGGAGAGGGAATGACCTTGGGTCTCTACCATTATTTATGACCCAAACACACAAATTACCAAACATAACAAAAGCTGCTGTCTTTAAAGCAATATTCTCATAAACATTGTAGTCATATTTTTAGGATTTCTTAAACCATAAATTGTGAGTTCATACCTTCTTGACTTACTAAACAGATACCAATATTCCATCTCAAGTATGTGTGAATAGTATAGTAAGATTTAACAAAATCTGCTAGTGATCAAAAGAAAATGTGTTGCCATTATATTTTTCTACTACTGTTTTTGTGTTTAGTATCTATCAGAGTGATTCTTATGAAACTTTCAGTCTTGAAAATACAGTTAAAACGTTAACTTCTTTGCTCTCTATATCTCTGTTGACCTCTTTCCTACACACACACACACACACACACACACACACACACACACACACACACACACAAACATTCACATATAATGTTATATTAATCAGCTTAAAAAACTATGGGAAAATATCTTCACTAAAATGTTAGCTTCCAAACTGATGAGACAAAGTTCATACACTGAGAGAAACCTGCCAAGTATATCTAAAATGCAATTCTAAGCACTTTCCACAGTAAATTATGCAAATACAAAAGTACTCTCTGATGCTGTTGCTGCATTCACAGGCCTCAAATATGGGTTTGGGCACCACAGAACTTGGCTTGCTGATTTGAAAATGTTGAAACCCTTCATCTGTTGGCAGAATAAGCTGTTGTCCTAAGACTCTGCAAGATAAAATAATGAGGACATTATTAATTTTTATGAAAAGTGAAAAATGCTTGCAATATTAAAAGTGGGATAAATGAGCCAGAGTGATAATACAGCAAGTAGGCACTTGTCTTGAATCAAGGATCAATCTTTAGCATCCCATATGTTCCCCTGATCTCACCAGGAATTTCTGAGCACCATCAGGTGTACCCCCACCCCATAAAATTGGGATAAAATATTATAATGTATAGTGTATAGTGTATTTTAGTGTATAGTGTATAGTGTAGTGGTGCATGAAAACCAAAAGACATAGTAGATTTAATAAAAGAAAAATGTCTTTGAGCTACTAAGTGACTTGAAGCAAATCTCTCAGGCTCTAATAGTTGATTCACATAATGGATATAAAAATACTATATATCTTTATACTTCTCTTCTTTTTTCATTTTTATCTTAACTGGAAAGATAATAGCAAGAGTTGATCTTAGCTCCATGATTTCAGTAAGCACACCCACCATTCCTAGAGCATTTTGAATGGAGGCTTTTGACCGCTGAAAACTAACAATAAAATTCCTACACACTCACTATTTTATTAGGTTATTGAGTTGAGTACTTTGGTTTATTCTTTCCAGACATGATATATAACAACTTTGGCTGAGATGATTTTCTATCCTCTTCTAAGTAACTTCAAGTAGAAAACTTCCTTATACCTAATCTATATTATTCATAATTTTTTTGTTTTGTTTTTGCTTTGGGGCCACATCTGGCAATGCTCAGGGGTCACTTCTGGTTCTGCACTTAGGAATTATTCCTGGTGGTATTTGGGACCATATAGGCTGCCAGGGATTAAACGCAGGTTGGCTATGTGCAAAGCAAGTGTCCTACCCACTATACTATTGCTCCAACCCCTGTATTCATCTTTGACTAAAAAAATTTCCCACCTACATAGGAATCTAGGAAAATGGTAAGATTGTCTTAGTAATAAATGGTAATAAATGATAATTACTTATTCTGCCCACTTTGCCACTCCATCCCCCTGGGTCACTTCTCAATGCTGACAGACTCTAGCAGTTCACCTATTAGTTATGGCAAGGCCAACACTAACTTTTATGTGAAAGGTTCGCAGTATGATCCTCAACCCTACATACTTCCCCCAACACACAAATAGTTCAGCCTGGCATAGCTGGCTCCCCTTTTTCAGCTCCTGTGGGTGTTCTTCTCAGGATGGGTCCTGGTGATGGACCCATCCTACACCAGGACCAATTTTTAGCACTAAGTCAAACCACCTGGAGTAACCCCAGTGCTCCTCATACCACCTCTCCACCATCTCACCACTGGTGTGAAGTATGAACCCTACTTTCAATTATAAAAAACTATCTCCCACCATTCTTGTTTTACCATCTGTGTAAAGTTTTTCTAAGTATGAGCTCACTTTGGTTCTCAGACTAAAATGATTTACTTTGAGAATGACTTCACATTTCCTTAGACATCTGAAAGAATGTGTTTGATTTCTCAGGAAGAAACAGATGTTGCAAAAATATATTTGGATGGAGCAATTGCATTTACTTGAAGTGTAATAATGAAACATTATTAGGAGAGGGGATTAAATATCTCAGGTAATATCTATGAGCAACTTTCTTACCTCAGGTGAAGGGACCTTCTTGCCCACTCACTGCATTCAGCTTGTAGATTCTGGGTCTGAGAACTTACTTTTTCTTCAAATAACATTTCTTCCACCTCCCAGAACAACTGCTGTACTTTCTGTGCACTGGCTTTATCAAACTCCTAAAAATAGCAAAGCACCTTTGTATTTTAAGACTAAATATTGTAAAACTTTATGCTTCTTCATCAGTAATATTTAAAATTTTGAGAGAATCTGAGATAGAGAAATAGAACATAGATTAAAGTAATTGCCTTGTAGGTAGCCAACACTAGTTTAATACCTGACCCCACACTTGGTGTCCAAAGAAAGTAACATCAGGAGTGATTTCTGAGCACAAAGCTAGGAGTAAGCCTTGCACACAGCCAGATGTGACTCAAACACTCCTCACCAAAATAGAATTAGAGAAAATTTATGATATAGGAAGAAGTACATTCCAATATAACAAATGAGAAATTTACAAAAATTAGTCTACATTTTTCTCTGCTCCTATATTATATTCTGGTCTCAGTGTTGGTTATTTTATTTTATTTTTTTGCTTGTTTTTGAGCCACACCCAGTGACACTCGGGGGTTATTACTGGCTATGCACTCAGAAATCACTCCTGGCTCAGGGAATTATACAGGACTCCTGGGATTGAACCAAGGTCCATCCTGAATCCTTAAGGCAAACGCCCTTCTGCTGTGCTATCACTCTAGCCCCTCAGTGTTGGTTATTTTATATGCTAGAGTGATAATGTTTACCAAGTTGAGACAGTTGAGATCTGGCATAGAGATGTAAATCTCTCTATATATATTTGACTATATACATTTGATCTACATATGTATATTTGAAATTATATGCATTTGACACAGTCAGATAGCCAGACATCCATGTCTATGCAAGTACATAACAGACACACAGAAATGCTCAGAGAGAAAACACCTTCATAGAATTGAGCCTGCTACCTCAGTACCTCTAAAACACAAACTAATTTTATCTTGTGATGATGTATCAAAGGGAGATATCTTTTACAAAAACTCTACTTTTAATAAAAAAAAAAAAAGGAAAGGAAACTCTCTAGTTTTTCTTTAAATTGTGGTTATTAGGGTCAGTCCAGAATATTCATTTTTGTTTTTAGCCTTAAGAGATTCTTGGGCTGTATCCATAGTGGACTTGAGTGAAAAAAAAATGTCTAAACATTCCTGCCTATTTTAGGATGTTGGGATATCACAGTCTCCTGACCCTTTTAGCCAATGAGGAGAATACAAATAACACTAGATAACACTAGAAGAACCAAATCTCTATTGTAGGCTCTGGGAGACGTAGTTGTTTGTTTCTAGATACTGAGTTACCTGTAAGTAATCTACACCTCAGGACAACCAAGTGCATATTCAGTCTGATAGTCTTGATCCAAAATTCAGGTTGATTTTCACAAAATATGAGATGCCTTAATCATAGTAAATATTCACTTTTCATATTCTCCCTCTCTTATTTAAGTTTCTAATTGTCATATCCAGTGTCCTGAAGGGAAGGGGAGGGAGGTGGCAGAAAGACACTACTAACAGCAGACACTGGTTTTCATGAAATATTTTGATTTCTTCCTACATTTTCTGTATCCAGAAATTTTCAGGTCATGTGTATATATTTCTATTGCAATATGTAATGTTTTTGAAATGGGTAAATTAAACTTTCTTCACTAAGAAATTAATTTTCCATATAAATGGTTGAAAAGATTGTAGTTGAAAGATAATTGAAAGATTATCCAAAAATTATAAAAAACATATCCAAAAATTTTAGGTCATGTTTATATATTTCTATTGCAATATATAATATTTTTTAAATGGGTAAAATAAACTTTCTTCACTAAGAAATACATTTTTCATATAAATAGTTTAAAAGATTATAATTGAAAGATAGTTGAAAGATTATCAAAAAAATAGCCTTACATCATCTCTCCAAGAGCAGATGGAGCTTCTCTCAGCAGAAAAACCTGTGGTAGAACTTCGTGTTTCAGACCAAGAGTCATGCATTGCTGTGGGTGTGGGGCACCCACTTGAAGAAAGTGAAGATGTGGATTCACTGCAGGGATGAACATAGAAACAAAAATGATATTTAAAGGGAAGAAACTGTATGAGAAGTGGCTTTGAATCTTAGAGCCACTTTTCTTAAAGACGTGTTAAAGTCACAAACTGAAAGTTCACACTGGTCTTAATCTTTACAGTCTAGTCATGGTAAATATTCACTTTTTGCATACCCCCCTTATTTAAGTTTGTAATTGTCATATCCAATGTCCTGCAGGGGAGGGTTGGGAGGTGGCAAAAAGGACTACCAATAGCAGACAGTGGTTTTCATGAAGCATTTTGATTTCTTCCTTCCAGTCTTCACTCAACTGAAAACTAAAACCACCTCCCTTCTTTCCTCTTAAGGGATTTATAGGCTAATCTTGATGTTTTCTTATATTTGTTATGAATGTGCTTTTATTCTGCAGTCAAAGCTTTTAAAATGATTAATTCTTACCAGGTGTATGTATCAATGGCTTTCTGTACGTTCCTTGTAAAATGTGCAGGCAATGCATTTTTGCGTTTCACAGTAAGACTGTGTTTTTCAGGATCTTCTGACAGTCCTCTTCTGGTACATAAAAGAAACATATATATACATATATATTTACATTTATATACATACACAGTGATGAGAAGGATTTCCAATGCAATAATATTTTATTAAGATTGAAAAATGTTTCTTTGTTATTGGTTTCTCTTCTCTTCCTGCCATGCCCCATAGACACACAAATACCACACATGTCCCTAATCTCCAAGACACTGAATTTTCAGACATCACTTTCATTTTTCTAGAAGCAAAATGCCATTAACCTGAGTGTGCAACTTTATATAAACTGTAGAAAGAAAGAAAGAAAGAAAGAAAGAAAGAAAGAAAGAAAGAAAGAAAGAAAGAAAGAAAGAAAGAAAGAAAGAAAGAAAGAAAGAAAGAAAGAAAGAAAGAAAGAAAGAAAGAAAGAAAGAAAGAAAGAAAGAAAGAAAGAAAGAAAGGAGGGAGGGAGGAAGGAGGGAGGAAGGAGGGAGGAAGGAAAGAAAAACAAAAGACAACTTTTTGTAAACTTAACCCCACAAACCACACACACACACACACACACACACACACACAGAGTATTATTTTGAGGCATTAGACTTTAAACATTGAAATACCAGTTGGATTTCAGGTTCCAATTTTTTTGTTTGTTTTTTGGGGTCATACCCAGCAGTGCTCAGGGGTTTCTCCTGGCTCTACACTCAGAAATCGCTCATGGCAGGATGCCAGGATTTGAACTACCGTCCTTCTGCATGCATGGCAAATGCCCTATCTCCATGCTATCTCTCTGGTTCCAATTTTTCTTTTAATCAGACATACTTTGAATCACTAAATACAGATTACACAAAGAAATAACTGAGACAAACAACTCCTATCTACTTTATTTTAGCATTCCTGTCTGGTATGTATGTTGCTTTGTACTGTGTTTTGAGCCATTAAAATGAATGGCAAACTGAAATAGAAGAACCCTAAATTTCAAACAAGGTTAAACCAGATTAATGTGGCACAGGCACTGTGTTAATTATTAAAGTGTCCTTCCAATGAACTTCTTAAACATTGACTTGTCTCTAGTGAAAATATTTTCTAATGTTTGATCATGAATGGCACCTATTCTTGTATAGAAATAATATTTTCTCATACAAAATATTTGTATATAAAGGAAGATTGTTTTCTTTCAGAATTTCTGCTAGCAACACCATGCTAGCATTCATTTAAAAGATCACTTAGTCAGTGAAAATGGCATCGGGTTTTCAGCAATTGTATTTCTCAGTGCCAAGGGATCTTTAAAAACTATAAGAGTATAGGTTCTATCCTTCATTATTGACCTGAGTTTTATGGCAATAAAGTGAACTGAGTAAGTTGATAACTACCAAGAGAAATTAGCAAGAGCTTCTGTTTCTATATATATGTAAGGAAGAATGTTATTTCGTTTTTTCTTTTGATTGCTCTTATCTTCAGTACAATCAAGAAACTCTTTAAGATAAAGAGGGCATTCTTAAGATAAGATTACAAAACAAAATTTAGACCAATAAAAAAAGCATTAGCCTATTAGTTGCTGCTTTATGAAAAATAGATCATCCTTTATTTTTTAACCTCCCTCAGCACTTTTTTGTTGTTGCTTTTTTCTTTTTTGGACCACACCTAATGACGCTCAGGGGTTACTCCTGGTTATGCCCTCAGAAATCACTTCTGGCTAGGGGGACCATATCGGATGCCAAAGGATCAAACCAAGGTCCATCCTAGATTGGCTGAGTGCAAGGCAAACACCCTATCACTGTGGTATCGCTCCAGCCCCACCTTCAGCACTTCTTGCATGAAAAGGTCTTTTTTCATAGTTGGATTTTGTACTTTGACAACCTTGCTCTTTTATTTATTGTTTATATAAGAAGCACCTAAAATAATACCTATCACATAGAGAGCTCTATATTATTTTGGGGGGAAAAAGTGAAGTTTGAGGAAATAGCAGTGGTTAGGACATGTATCCAGCATGAGCTTGCTCTGGCTTCATATTCAGACACCACACAGCACATCACTTTCTCCACAGCCCAGCAGGATCAGAACAACACCACATACCTAGGTCCTAGGCTGACCTGTCAACTCAGGAGACTGAATTATCACCAGCAGTGACTCCTACAATCTCAGAGCACTGCTTAGGAGACCTTCTACTCAAAGAGCAGAGATGGAATTAGTGGTTTAAAGTTTGTAATTACTTTGATATTTCATGCTTGATACAAAATATAATATTGCAACCAAACATGTGCATATTCTCAAATTTAAGAAATGTTTGTATATTTTATTTATTTTTATTTATTTATTTTGGTTTGGGGGTCACACCCAACAGCGCTCAGGGTTACTCCTGGCTCTGCACTCAGAAGTCGCTCCTGGCAGGCTCCAGGGACCATATGGGATGCCTGGATTCGAACCACCGTCCATCGTGGATCGGCTGCTTAAAAGGCAAACGCCTACCGCTGTGCTATATCTTCGGCTCCTTTTGTATATTTTTAAAGAAAAAACAAGTTATACTTATTGTAAATTGTATTTTCAAATATTATATTTACAGCCAAATAAAGTTTTGGCTCTCTTCTTCCCCAAATTTCTTGCTTCCAGTTTTTGCCCTTTCTGCAACTTGAAAGCATCATTCATTAGCTAGCTACATGCCAGCTTGTGTTGCATTTTTCCAAAGTCACCCCTTATTGTGAAAGACAGTCTCCAAAATTAGAAGAAAATTATTTTAAAAATGAAAGTTTAATTGCTCTTCACTTTACATAAATCTTTTCTAAGGCCAGCACTTCTTCTTACTCCAAAGGATAGCTGAAGAGAGCAGGTCTTAGTGATAGAGAAATGCTGGGGAAATAATTGAAATTGGTTTGGGGGTCACACGTGGATGTGTTCAAAGTTAACTCTCATCTCTGTGCACAAGGGTTACTCCTGGAAGGGTTTTGGGAATCAGGAATTCAACTTGGTTCAGCCTCATTCAAATCAAGTGCCATATCTATTGTACTATTTCTCTGGCCTATTTCTTCAATTGTTCTCCTCTGCTTTAATTTTCAATGTTTCATCTTTGCCAAAGTCTACAAAGTCTTCTGATCTGCCTCTTAGGATCTCCATAGCTGCTCATTTGAAGACAGCACCTGGTTATAGGGTAGAAAGCAGTGCACTCCGGAAAGTATACTGCAGCAATTAGAGGGTGCATCCAAGAGGAGGCTGAGTTTCAATCTTCATGGCCCATCGCAGATGTCAAAGAAATGATTGCATCTTCTGCTTCTATTAAATCTCTTAGGGAATGGAGAGATAGCACAGCGTGTAGGGCGCATGCCTTGCATAAGGTTCTATCCCTGGCATCACATATGGTCTCCCTCTCCCCTCCTTTCTTCCCTCCCCTGTGCATGGCCAGGGGTAATTCCTGAATGTGGAGCCACGAACTGTTGCTCAAAACCCCTCTTCCCCCCAAAAAAAGTTTCTTTATAGTCCAATAACTTCTGTCCCTTCATCCAGCAGAAATTAAAGGATAGTGTTCAGGGTCCTGCGCTCAGCAGATCGCCCCCAGTGTTTGTCGCTAGGGATTTGAAGTGGGGTTAGCTGCATGCAAGGCAAGCCTTTCCCCTCTGTGCATTATCTCCCTTGTCACCCAAGCTATGTTTTTATTCAGAAGGACTGTCTACATGAGCACTGAGTTTTGAATTGGATGACGGAGGGGTGGTGATTATCTGAATGGTCATCACGAAGCTGTTTTTCCTCCATAAACCGGCGGCCTGTTAAGAATTAATAAGTCAGGAGGCAGCAAAGCTATCCCGGGCCAAGAAGACTCTTCAGCGCACTGGAACAACTTCTGGGGAAGGCCCGAGGTTATCAGTCTGGCGCTGGCAAGAAAGGAGGAGGGAAATAGCCAAGGGAGGTTGGCAGGCAGGGAGGAATCCCGCACCACGCACTGACGGGGACACTTACCCAATCACGATCAACCCCAGGCTGCTGTCCGCGTCTCCCCGGCCGGGCCCTGCGCTCTCCGGCCTGGGCACTGCCGGGCGCAGACGCCCCACGCCGGTCCCCAAAAGGCGGCGGGCGGTGGCACGGCCCCGCGCCCCCCGGGCCTGGGCTCCCCGCCCGCCCAGCCCGGCGCCCTGTAGCCCCCGCTAACCCAGATCCCGGAGCCCAGAGGCGCCCCGGCGCTGGGAGTGGGGAGCTGCGCGGCTGGCGGCGCTCGAGGCCCAGTCTGCGCTGCCCATGGGCGCGGCTGCTCGCGGGCTCCTGGCACTGCTTCCCCCGCCTCCAGTTCCAGATGCCGGCGGCCAGCGGAGACGCCTCCCGGCCCCCACATCGCCCAGCCCCGCACCCCCACTTTCGCAGCCCGGAGGCTTTGCGCACCCCTCTATCCAAGCCAAGCCAGCTCTCTCCGCCCCGTCTCCTCCGGGCGCCTAGTTCTCCCAGGAACAAAAAGCAAGCACTTTCCTTGCAGCTTCCCAGTGCTGCATCCTGCGTCTTGCCAGGGTCTCTAGCACCGCCGCTTTCTTGGACCTGCCCTGCCAATCCTCTTCATCATCTCTTTGAGTCTTCCTGGGGTCTGTAGACAGAGGCAGGGAGAACTTCCCCAGATTTCAGCACCGGTGGCCTCAGTTATAAAGAGGTTTAAGGATAAAGACTGTGACCTCGCTTGGCAGATTCTCAGGCCTTGCAAGCCTTTCCCCAGTCTTTTACCCTGGAACCAAAAGAATGTAAATACATACCTCCCAGTACTCTTGATAGTATATAGAATATGTACATAAAGATATATGTACATTTTTAATTGAGAAGCAGGAGAAAATGAAAAATATTAGATTTCAAAAATATACTAGTTAGTTAATATATATTACTTTGTTCAAAGTTTAGCTACCTATGTTAAGTAGATATTACTATGTAAGATGATTCTAAACAATCAAACCTAAACAAAGGTTTAGGTTTAGTTCCCCTTCCTTGTAAAAAGCAGTTCTGGCTTTTGGCAGGGTCAGAGAGAGCACAAAGCAAAAGGCCAAGGCCATGAGTGCCATTTTCATCCTTTCCAAACTGTCTTGGTATTATTTCTCTGCAGCTACCCTGCTTCTTCAGACTCGACCACCTAAAAGGTTAAAAACATGGCATGTGGGGCAGTCTCATCACTTGTGGATTTTTATTTTGAATTATTATTCTCTTTTAATGATGAAAATAATGAGCAAGGAACCAAAGAGAAAGTATAGCCAGTAGAGTACTTGCCTTGCATGTGGCCAACCTGGTTTTGATCCCTAATATTCCATATAGCCTCCCAAGTATCATTAGGAGTGACTCCTGAATGTAGATCTAGGAGTAACCCTTGATCATTGCCAGGTGTGTTTTGCCTCCCAAAACAAACAAAGACACTTAACAAGATCTTCAAGTAACATATTCACTTTAATTTAACTGTATGAATGGTCTGGCATCAATCATATCAAGTTTGATAAACAATTGTCATTTTGTTATGTTCACAATCTATCAAATTCAGGAATTCTGGTAAGATGTAGCTGGAGGATTCTTTGTGTTGTTGTTTTTGTTTTGGGCCACACCCAGTGATATTCCAAAGTTATTCCTAGGTCTGTACTCAGGAATCACTTCTTGTGGAGTTCCAGAAACCATATGGAATGCTGGAGATGAATCCACATGAGTTATGAGCAAGGCAGCTCTCCAGCTCCTGGAGGATATTTCTGCTTCCAGTCAGGTCTTTGCCTGGGTTACTCAGTCATGAAATGATTTTGAAGGTTATAGAAGATATACTTTCATGTTTAGCAGTTGGAGGTGCTTGGAGGGGATGATGGCACATGACTGGTAGTAGCTGGACTCCTCTCCCATGTAGTCTCAAGTCCTCTCAAACAATTTTCTGGGGCAAGAGGTTATCAAAAATTTTCCAGAGCATTACAGCACTCACATCATTAAATGCTGAAGCTATCCATCTTCTTGGAAGTTAGCTTTGACATCCTGTTTCTTACTATTACTAGTCACACTCAAGCTCTGGAAATTCTAACCCGCCTCTCAAAGGAAGACTGTAAATAAATTTCTAGATATCTTTATTCTGCCATGAACTGCTGGGTACATATTATTGACATTTTCCCCAGAGGCCAACATGATCAGGGAACTTAAAAAAATCTCCTAAAATGCCATAGTCTCAGAGATTGTTCCTTGGAGGTATTTCCTTTAGATCCAAAATATGTGAGCTAAAGACCCAAACCAGGATCCTCTCAAATGTCCCAGGAACAATGATAAAATAGAGATTGAATGACCCAGTTGACACCCCTATTTAATAGGAGAGGAGGGGTGGAAATGTCTGAAGAAATATTGCCACAAAGCCACTAGATGTCCATCTTCCCCAGGCCTAGAGGCTGTTTTATCAACTAGGTAAGAGTCTATCATTAGAGTATTTCAAAGCTAGTAGAGTTGAGTCATATTGTCAGACTTTACTTCAAACTCCAGTTTTCTTGATATTCCAATCACGTCTGCAGGTACTTCCTCCACAAAAGTCTTGGGATCCCTCAAATTCACTCAAAATAATTGAATGGATCAACTCTTTTTGATTCCTGTTAATACTGATATTTTGGTTTGTTCAAAATGTTAAAACATCTAAAAGGGTGGAACTTTTTAGAAGATTTTTCCCCTTTATTTTACTAAATCCATTAAGGAATAATAAATATAAAGCAATTGTGTTATAAGATATATTTCTTAAATAATAATACTAAAAAATATGCATGACTTGGTCCCAGAACTGATGTGTTAGCAGGCACGACAATGATGTTAATCTCCTTGAATCTTTGAACAACATTAATCCTCCATTGAACTCCTCAGGCCTCATACATTTGCTAAGCCTCATTTCTATTCAAACTTTTCTTATGTAGTTTCCTTAACTCTCTCTCTCTCTTCTCTCTCTCTCTCAATTTTTATATTATTGTAGAGCATTGGATCCTTTTCTTTTGAACTTTTCTCAATATTGCCAATATAATTGTTTTGCTTTCTTATCTTTCTAGAGAAGTACTTTTAAAACTCTATCAAAAAAAGTTCTAACTAGGTTAGTCATGACAATATAACTAGTTTTCAGTAAACCTTCTTGGTTTCCAAAAGTGCTTTTTGTCTTTTGCTTAATCATGATAGCTTATACTTAAAGAATGATTTAAAGTGACAGACTTAAACACAGAGAGGCTACTGTGAGGTTAATTGGTCTGTTTAAGATATATTGCTAGAGAAAACTGGGAGGCAATTTCAAAGAGTGCCTGGCAAGGATTGATTTATATGACAGTCATGACATACACACAATATTCACAAAGTTTCCTCTCGGTGAGTTTAGATCCTGGAACCACAAAATCAATGATAATAATCAAATCCAAATCACAGATATAATGAAATATGGAGAGTAATGCCTCAGTGTGGCATAGACACAAAGTGAGCTGAACAGCTATTTTTGAGGACAAGGCACAAGTAGACAAGGTAATGACAAAATTTTCATAAATCTTCAATTATGGCAAGAAAGAAATGTCAAGAAAAAATACAATGTGCTATATTGTATGTACTATAATAATGTACTATATTATATTATTTTCCTGCTATATTTCATCAATTGTTATAAAACTATGTCAAATTCTTCGACTTTAATTTTGGGTTTAATTATTTCATCTTTCCATACTATAAGCTGTTGCTGTGTATCCAAACAGGCAAATAGTGGGTAGATTGACAAATATATCTTATTTTGCTTTATAAATTTAAGCTTTATACTCATGACTGGTATAAAGCAGACTCTGCACTATTAACAACCTGAGTTCTCAGTTGCAAATTTGTATCTCCTCCTGTTTAGTATAATTCCTATTTTCCCCACTTAATTTTTCCTGCCATTATCAGAAGTTAGATAGACAACACATTTTTCTTGTATCTATAATGGAAATCTTAGCAGCAATTAGCAATTTCTCTAGGTCTGTTAAAAGTAGATGCATCTGAAGCTGTTATTAGTACCTATACATTTAATATTTTCTTATGTTTTAATATATTTGTCTTTAATCTTTATAAAATGATCCCTGCTACTCCCACTGTTTCTTTTATAAGAGTCCATTTTGATATTATAAGGGCTATCTTAGTTTTCTTTCTGTTAGAATGTCATTATAATTACTACTTCATCCATACCTTTATATTTAACATTTACACATTACATTTAAACATGTCTTTGATAATGAATATATAGTTGTTACTTACAAATTAAATATGAAGGATTAAATTTGCTTTTCATAGCAACAGGACTAAGGGTTTATCAATCTCAAACTATCTTAATTCAGACAAAAGTTAAGGAGATTTAAATATGGGGTTCAGGGTCTGAGGAACTGATTTAGTTTCAGCACCATGACACCAAGCAGTAATTCTTTGTAAGCCCTAATTTTTTGTCACTATGTACCTTAAATATTACTGTAAAAGACTTGTAATTCACTTTGAACACATTAAAAATTATTAAAATATGACATTCTTCAAAGAAGTGGATCAAACACTTATGAAGTTCATCTGAAACAATAAACACCCTCGAATAGCTTAAGCACTCCTACGGAAAAGGAAAATGGGAGGCATTACTTTCCCCAACTTTAAACTGTACTACAAAGCAATAGTTATCACAACAGCATGGTATTGGAATAAAGACAGACCCTCAGATCAGTGGAATAGGCTTGAGTTCTCAGACATTATCCCCCAGACATACAATTACCTAATTTTTGACAAAGGAGCAAGAAATCCTAAGTGGAGCAGGAAAAACCTCTTCAACAAGTGGTTAGCCACTTGTAAAAAAAGTGAACATAGACCCCCAGTTAACATCATGTACGAAGGTAAAATCCAAATGGATTAAAGAGCTTGATATCAGACCTGATACCATAAGGTATATAGAACAATACATCGGTAAAACACTCCATGACATTGAGACTAAAGGCATCTTCAAGGAGGAAATTACATGCTCCAAGCAGGTGAAAGCAGAAATCAACAGATGGGATACATTAAACTGAGAAGCTTCTGCGCCTCAAAGGAAATAGTTCCCAGGATACAAGAGTCACCTAATGAGTGGGAGAAACTATTCACCCAACACCCATCAGATAAGGGGCTAATATCCAAAATATACAGGGCACTGACAGAACTTTACAAGAAAAAACATCTAATCCCATCAAAAAAAAAAATGGGGAGAAGAAATGAACAGACACTTTGATAAAAAAAAGAAATACAAATGGCCAAAAGGCACATGAAAAAATGCTCCTCTTCACTAATCATCAGGGAGATGCAAATCAAAACAACTATGAGATACCATCACACACCACAAAGATTGGCACACATCACAAAGAATGAGAACAATCAGTGCTGACGGGGATATGGAGAAAAAAGAACTCTTATCCACTGCTGGTGGGAATGCCGTCTAGTCCAACCTCTATGGAGAGCGATATGGAGATTCCTCCAAAATCTGGAAATTGAGCTCCCATTCGACCCAGCTATTCCACTCCTAGGGATATACCCTAAGAACACAAGAATACAATACAAAAACCCCTTCCTCACACCTATATTTATTGCAGCACTATTCACAATAGCCAGGCTCTGGAAACAACCAAGATGCCCTTCAACAGACGAATGGCTAAAGAAACTGTGGTACATATACACAATGGAATATTATGCAGCCATCAGGAGAGATGAAGTTATGAAATTTTCCTATATATGGATGTACATGGAATCTATCATGCTGAGTGAAATAAGTCAGAGGGAGAGAGAGAGAGATGTAGAATAGTCTCACTCATCTATTTTTAAGAAAAATAAAAGTCAATTTTGCAACAATCCTCAGAGACAATGAGAGGAGGGCTGGAACTTCCAGCTCACTTCATGAAGCTCACCACAAAGAGTGGTGAGTGCAGTTACAGAAATAACTACACAGAGAACTACCATAATCTTGTGAATGAATGAGGGAACTGGAAAGCCTGTCTGGAGTACAGTTGGGGGTGGGGTGGGATGAAGGGAGATTTGGGACATTGGTGGTGGGAATGTTGCACTGGTGAAGGGGGTGTTCTTTACATGACTGAAACCTAATCACAGTCATATATGTAATCAAGATGTTTAAATAAAGAAAAAAGTTTCAAAAAATTATTAAAATAAAAAAGACTGGGGCCCGGAGAGATAGCATAGAGGCGTTTGCCTTGCAAGCAGCCGATCCAGGACCTAAGGTGGTTGGTCCGAATCCCGGTGTCCCACATGGTCCCCCATGCCTGCCAGGAGCTATTTCTGAGCAGACAGCCAGGAGTAAATCCTGAGCACCACCGGGTGTGGCCCAAAAACCAAAAAAAAAAAAAAAAAAAAAGACTGGAGCATTTGTCAACTCTTGTTTGAGATTTGCCCAAAGAGCCTGTTCCTGCCCTAATAGAATTAAAGGAATTTTTCTGATATAGTACCACTTAATGCAGAGATAAAAAATCAAGTGTCTCCAGTAAATTATTTATTTCCTCTACATCCTCCTGTATTTTAATGCAAGAATATAATGCTTTATGTTGAAACAAGGAACACAGAGTTCGTTAGACATTATCACAATTTCCGTTTTCATTTTTAATAAGAAAGGTGTTACTTTCTTATATGTTGAATTTCCTTTTAAGTTATTCACACCAGATTCTTTCAAGAAAGGGGAGACATGACAATTGGAATATTATAGCTTACAAATATGGTGTGATATTCTCCCAAAGGAGGGACACTCATTTCTTTATTATTTCTGGCTCATAATTTTATATTTGTTCTGGCTTATAATTCTGGCTAAAAATTTTATATTTGTTATTAAATTATCAAGATGATATGGCTTAGATATATATGATGTGAGATTTATTGAATTAAGAATCCTGGGGCTAGAGACTCAAATTAGTAAGTTGCTTGTTTTACAGGTATCCAACCTGGCATCAATCCCCAGCACCACTATAGAAACCCTGACAACACTGACATAAACCCTGAAAACACTGCTTCTTATAAACTAAATAAGTAAATAAAAATAAATAAAAATCCTAAGAGAAATGTTGTAATTATGAGAGAAATATATTAAGTCTTATGTATAATGGCATTATTTCAAATTTTTGATCTGATGTATATTTTAAATATACAGAAGAGTTTGCAGTAGAGAAAGAAGTTAAAGAAAGAAAAGAAGGAAGGAAAGAAAGAAAGAAGAAAGAGAATGAGAGAAAGAAAGAAAGAAGCAAAGAAAGCAAGGTGAAGAAAAAGAAAGGAAGAAAGAAAAGAAAGAAGAAGAAAAAGAAAGAAAGAAAGAAAAGAAAGAAAGAAAGAAAGAAAAATAAAGAAAGAAAGGAAAGAAAGAAAGAAAAGAAAGAAAAGAAAAAAGAAAGAAAGAAAGAAGAAAGAAAAGAAAGAAAAGAAAGAAAGAAAGAAAAGAAAAGAAAGAAAGAAAAAGGAGAAAGAAAGGAAGAAAAGAAGAAAGAAAAGAAAAGAAAGAAAAAGAAAGAAGAAAAAGAAGAAAAAGAAAGAAAGAAAGAAAAAGAAGAAAGAAAGAAAGAAAGAAAGAAAAAGAAAGAGAAATAGAATGAAAGAATCAAAGAAAGAAGTAAGAAAAGAAAGAAAGAAAGAAAGAAGAAAGAAAGAAAGAAAGAAAGAAAGAGAAAGAAAGAAAGAAAGAAAGAAAGAAGAAAGAAAGAAGAAAGAAAAGAAAGAAAAGAGAGAAAAGAAAGAGAAAGAAAGAAAGAAAGAAAGAAAGAAAGAAAGAAAAAAAGAAAAAAGAAAGAAAGAAAGAAAAAGAGAAAGAAAGAAAGAAAGAAAGAAAAAGAAAGAAAGAAAGAAAGAAAGAAGAAAGAAATTAAGAAAGAAAAGAGAAAGAAAGAAGAAAGAAAAAGAAAGAAAGAAAGAAAGAAAGAAAGAGAGAGAGAAAGAAAGAAAGAAAGAAAGAAGAAAGAAAGAAAAAAGAAAGAAAAGGCGAAAGAAAAAAGAAGAAAAATATTATCACCTAACTTGCTAAATTCTACCCTATTTTCTTTCTCTGCACATTTTCCTACAGAACCTTAGTACTATTATTATATTTAAGGGAACCAACAATAACTTCTAAAACTTCTAAAATCTATTACTCATTGTAATATTCATTTCCATGATCTCAGAAATCTTTGAATTTCTATAGGAGCTTCTCAGCAGTGGTTAAGTAGCCATGGGTCTTTTCTGGCATTGATTTTCTGACCTTGTGATTCTGCTCAAGTCCAGCAGAACTGGGGGATTCACTAATGTTACCCCTGAGTATTCAGGGGCCATGTGGCACTGATAATAGAAGTCAGGATATCATAATGCACTCTAGTTCTCTGATCTATTTCTCTAGACCTAAAAGTTCTCTTACAGAAATATATTTAAACTAGCCCCTTAAAAAGATCCACATTTGGGGCCGGAGAGGTAGCATGGAGGTAGGCCATCCCATGTGGTCCCCAGAGCATTTCTCTGACGCCCAGTACCACTGTAGTTTTAAATGAGAACAGACCAGATTATATTCTAAATGTGTCTTATCATTTCATTGTATTGGTTGTTTTCTTCAAAAGACTTTATCTTTAAAAAAAAATTATAGATGAGCCAAAATGATAGCACAGCAGATAGAGCTTTTGCCTTGTATGCAGCCAACCGGAGCTCCGATCTCCATCTCCAGCATCCCATATGGTCCTTTGAGCCTGCCAGAAGTGATTCCTGAGTGCAAAGCTAGGAGTAATCCCTGACACCACGAGGTGTGGCCGAATTTCCTCATCAAGGTCTAGATATTTTAATAAGAGTTTTCTCACTGAATACAAAAATATATTAAGAATGAATGAGCAATTAATGCAAGGAAAAAATCAATATAGACCACTTAGTGGGCAGGTCAGAACAAACATGGTATCTACAAGAGGTCAATGTCCCTATCAGATGCTAAATTTGGGGCACATGAATTAACAGGGCTAGCCAGGAATGCAGGAGTGACTACAAAAGTGTTTGAGTTAGGATTGTGGGTGTTTTGCGAATTAACTAACACAAAAATGGAATAAATCCGAAATAAATAAAATAATAATAATAATAATAAATAATAAAATAAATAAATAAAATAAATAAAATCCCAAATAAATCTGACTTTAGTATTGACTGCTTTGGGAGATCATAAGCTTCACGATTGAAATTAAATTTAAGATATAGATAAATATTTTCATATAGTTTAAGATCATATGGTTTAAATACATTGCAATGTGTTTCCTTTCTATGAAATTTAAAATGGATTAATATGAGCATCTATTAGTTTTTAACAAAGAGGATATAGAAGAAGAGAACAAAAGAAGAGAATATGATTTTTTTAATTACTTGTCCAAATTCCTTTTTGTTTGAAATTTATTTTTGTTTGTACATCGTACTTGCGAGAAAAGCTGCTCTTAAGCTAAATATGAACTGTGAGGGGAAATAACCATTGGTGTTCATTCAAAACAAAAGCAAGCATTGATTTGTCTGAGAAAACTCAACTGTGAGTTCTTGGCCAGTGTTGGATCTGACTGAAGTACTTCAAAGGACATGCTGGAAAGAGCATGTTCTCTCTAATTGGTATAAACAAGCAGTAGAATCCCACTATTCTAATATTGCTTAGTCCACTGTTTTAAGGGGAACAAAAAGGAAATAGAAATAATTTGACCATTGTTTCCATTTTGTTTCTCTTGGTGTCCTGAAGTTTCTTGTTTTCTATGACCTAAATTTATCTAAAATCTACTTAGTGCTTTTCAAACTATGCTAGACTATCAGCACACTTTTCTCAGTCCATGTGGATACATAGTTGCAGATATAATAAGAAATAAATCACTAGAAAATAAAATAGAGAAAAGATTCACAAATTATAAATCAAAAATATTATGAAAAGAGGGATCTGGTAAAATTATGTCAATTACTAAAAATGTTTCAAAATACTTTCACTCTTTGCATTTCTATCCGCATGAACTGGTAAAAGCTAGTAACTGCCAACAGGTAAGTAACTAATAGAATGTATGCTGAGTACATAGAAGAGATAGGAGTTGATTTAATTAGGAGATCTTAAAACATCCAGCAAAAATTAAAAAAAATAAGATTGTTCTGTGTTGTGTAATACGTACAACATTTTACATTATGTAATTTTCATTTTCTTTCTATTTGTCATCAACTAGATAATGAAAGGTGCTAGATTTATATTTCTTTTTTTTTTTTTTTTTGGCCACATCCATTTGATGCTCAGGGTTACTCCTGGCTAAGTGCTCAGAAATTGCCCCTGACTTGGGGGGACCATATGGGATGTTGGGGGATGGAACCGCGGTCCTTCCTTGGCTAGCGCTTGCAAGGCAGACACCTTACCTCTAGCGCCACCTCTCCGGCTCCTAGATTTATATTTCTAATCCATATCTTTCTCTCAAGTCCCATTCATGTAGGTACAGTTTTCTATCAGACCATGCTTTTCAGATATTTGCTTAAGATTTTATCTTAAAAAACACAGATTTATAAGGTAAACTCAAATTGTAGCTCAAAATTAATTTCTAATCCAATGACCGAATCACTTGTTCTGTCATCAAGCTCCTGACTAATGACATTCTTCTTGCAATCATATCAAATTACCTTTAGCTACCTCACCAACCTCCTTCAGCCTCACTGATGTGTTACTAACTCTTGAATATTTATCTCTCCAGTGTATTTATTTTTAATCATCTTGCTTATTTCTAGAACCTTGTAACTCTCATGAGATATATTGCCAAAGCCTCCTTAGTTTCTCTTCGCTTTTATTCTCTCTTCCCTTTCTAAACTCAAGTGTTAAGGAAATTTCTGTCAAAAATATTTAATGTTTTTTCTATTCTTTTCTAGTATTTTTTCTGATATCCAAGGCTCACCTTAGTTTCAATTCAATTCCTTTTAATAAACACTATCCTGAAATAATTTTGTATCTCCATGCTTCACTCATAATTTTAATCTCCTGGAAAATCCTGCCAAATACAAAGTATCTTATGCAATACAGTCCTTAGGACTAGAGTTCAAGTCCTTAGGATTTATTTCCTCTTCATCTACCAATATTTTCCTCTCACTGCTGTGCTCATGGCAAGTTTCTTTGCTCATATATCTTACTTTTACTTCAACAACAAAGTTTATTTCCAATCTTTGTCTCACTGCTCAAACAGGTCTCAAAAAGGCATTAGAATAAAGATTCAATAAATTAAATTTTTGAATATCACATTTAACCTTTACCATAGATCATAATAACAAGCTGTAACTTATGCAAAGAATACTGATTCTGATAACTAAAAATATATTTAGAATAATGAAAATTATGAACCAATGGGCACAGCAATTTCTTGGGTCCTTATGCTCTGCCATCACAGAATTTATACTATTTTTTTTAAAGTAACACTATTTCCCTGAATAGATATTATTATTCAATCCCATATTTTGGATAAAAATGTAGGACTTAAAGAGGTTAAGTAAGATAATCAAATTAAATACTTAGTTGTATTCTATTCTTCAAATTCTCAAAAAGTTTTATAGTGGGATTTGAATAAGAATAAATCCGATTTTAAACTCATATAAAAATTTTAGTAGTTTAAATTAGCTTTATAGTTAACTGTAAAGATATTAATTTACATTATAAGATTGTTGTCATAAACAAAACATGTACCATGTGCTTCAACAGCTTCATTATTGCATTACAAAAATTGCATAATTTTTAAATTTTGAAAAAGCATATATAAAGAGCTAAAATATACTTTTGGAAATTTTAGGTTTTTGGTATAGATAAAATACCATTTTATAAAAAATAAAAGTAAATAAATTTTTAAAACTAAAATAAATTAAAAATTAAAAATAGAATACCATTGAAAGCTTAAAATATATTCTTTAAAATATTAAAAAATAATTTTCTTTAGTTTAATTAAATGCTAAAACTAAAAACAAAGTAAAGTGTATTATTATTTAGCATAGATAATAGTCACATGACAATTGTCATTCTTCCCTGTGCACATGCAAAGTCCCAGCGGAAAGCATTATTAACTTTGGAAAAACTCTAAGATGACAAAACATAAAAGATCCAAGATAAAACTACTCTTCAAGAAGAGTTTGAAATAACTCCTAGACTGTACAAGATTAGTAATTCATGAAAATAAGTGGATGTGAAAGAAAACAGTTTTTCTTCGTTTGTTTTAAAATATTTTGTGGCAGTTTATCTTCGTGTGACTAACAGATTTTATAATTTAAAAAAGTACATCAGGTTTGAGTATAAATAATAAGATGACAAGGCTGGGATGGGTAAAAACTATATACAAAGTGTTTTCCATATATGTTTTGTGATGATTCTGATTATACTGCATTGACACTAAATAAGTGATAAGTTTGACCTGAGTGGCAAATACATATTCTTCTCAGTCTTATACAGCAAACAGTGGTGATACTAATCATTGTTAGTCTTCAGTAAGTTGTTCCAATACATGATGAAAAGTAAGAATGTACTAAAATATTCTCCCAAATAATTGAATAAAAGATGATATGTACTAATCATATGATAAATAAAAGTGAATTGTTTTTTCTGTCAATTTTCTTCACCTTGGATGTATTCTCAATTTCCACTTTAGTACTATAGTGTAGAGAGTAACCAAATATTTGTATAAAGCATTCCTCCATTTGCTAAACACTTCAAATATTTCAAGTAATTTTTAGGACATCAGGAAATTATTACAACCCAATTATTAATGTGGAAAATCTACAGTTAGGAATTGAAAAGTCTATAGCTGGACTGAGATTGAACTCAGTAGTTCTGATTCCTGGACCTATATCCTTTACTCCAACTTTCGACTTCTTCAGTAATGATGAATTAAGAAATCAGGCCCTCTGTTCACTTAACTGTTCATCAATTTAACTGCCTCAAACAGTTACTTTAATATTTCCCCACCAACGTAAGTTTAACTAGGAAAATTTACAATGCAAAAAAGGAAGAATTAAATACCAGCTACTATGACTTGCAAAAGATATTAATATTTACTGACCACATGATGTTTAAATCTACCCCCAAACTAGCAATACTGAATTTAAATAAATGGTTTGGAAAATGAATGACAGAACCAATACAAATTCTTTTTAATATTAGAAGTGTTTTTGAGTACTTGGAAATGTTACAATATATCTGTAATCTAAAATATTTCATAGGTATTTAATTCTTGTTTATATAATGCTTATATTTATCCAATAATGCTGTTTGGACCCAGTGAGGCTGGGAAACACCAGGACCACTCCCAGCAATGTATGAGGGATTCCAGGGCTACTACACCAGTTTGTGCTTTGGTACTAAGAATTAAACTCAGGATCGTGTACATGCTAGGTGTGTCTTCCAGTCCCCTGAACTATCATTCTGGCCAGAGAATAATACTTTTTTTTTTAAAACAAGGGAATGATTGTTTCAAGAAAGAACTGAACAAAAGGAGTTAGTGAAGAGTGAAGGATCAGATTCAGATCCAGTATAAATGGAGTACAAGTGTAAGGGAAGTGCATAACATGTAAGTTAAGGTGAAGTTGAAAAGTCCTGACACCCATATCTGGAGGTCACTTAGATAAGATGAAGAGGATTAAGGGAATTTTCTCTGATGCTTTAGACATGACAGTATGTCTTCTAGAATGAGAAAGAAAGGGTAAGGGCCCCTTCCACCTAAGATTCCTTATCTAACCCTCAGGCCAGTGGTCACATCTCACCCTCCAAATGCATCTAATGAAAGAAAGACTTTGATCTGAAAGTCTGCATATTTTCCACACAAGTTAACTTCATTATTTTTATTTGTTTGTTTTGGTTTTTGGGTCACACCCAGCAGAGCTCAGGGGTAATTCCTGGCTCTATGCTCAGAAATTGCTCCTGGCAGGCTCAGGGGACATACGGGATATCAGGATTCGAACCATCGTTCTTCTGCATGCAAGGCAAATGCCTTACCTCCATGCCATCTCTCTGGCCCCTTCACTATATTTTATCCTTACAGAGACCAATGATAGTATACAGAATCAGGATAAATGAAATATAAAGTTTAAACACACACAGACATACATGCACAGATGGTGGATCGAATCCTGGCATCCCATGCACACAAACACGAATTAGGATTTTGGGGAGAAAGTAATTTAGTAATGGTCTTAAATTTAGTATTCTCAAATTGTTTACAATTGTTTTACATGCAGACATATTCATTTTGATTATTTTCGCCATTCCTATTTTAGTCACTTCCTTTTCCCCTTGTTCCTGGTCCTTACAATATGTAACATATGAAGACCACCTTTATCAAGAAGTTAATAATTAGCAGTAGCTATCTGCAACTTAGAGCTGAGGTGGAGTTTCAATTCATTATTTAAAATTATTCAGAATTTCAATTCATTATTTAGTGACACCTTTTTATTTAATTTCATAAACTGTCACCATAGAAATCTAGAAATAAAAAAAAGAGACTTTAAAGTAGTAGAGAGCTAAAGCACTGGAAGCCAGAGAAATAGCACAGTGGTAGGGCTTTTGCCTTGCATGCAGTTGATCCAGGACAGATGGCGGATCGAATCCTAGCATCCCATATGGTACCCCATGCCTGTGAGGAACTATTTCTGAGTGCAGAGCCAGGAGTAAGCCCTGACCACTGCCAGGTATGACCCAAAAACCAAAAGGAAAAAAAAAAAAACACTGAGGGGAAAGTAACCTTAAAACTATCTTCTTTTTCTGTATCTTTGGAAATTTTAAAATTAAAAAAGGGAATCAAATGTAATTATTTGTGTATTTAACAAGTGTTATACTTGAGGAAGGACTGTCAGGGGTTCTACAGAGAACACAAAAATGATCAGAAACCCTTGAAAAATATGTATTTATTATGATAGGTACCAAAATTATATGTCTGCACTTTCAGTAAAATGGATATATTTGCTAATGCAAAACAGTCATTACTGTGTATAATGCCATGCACAGTGCTATTCAAAAGAATTTATGTTGTTGTTCAATACAAACATGGACTCAGATGCTCAAGAAAGAAAACCAAGACCAGTTCTTAAGCCATGCTTAATATTTCAGTGACTATTATAAAGCCCTGAGACTAAAGTTTAAAGTCAGCATGTTGATCTGTTTGTTCATAAAACATTAATTGCATAAATGTTAAGGACCAGTAGCCAATAACAAAGGCCTAATTTCCTTAAACTTAGTATTTGAACCACTTACCCAAATGCAATTCATTTTCCCTAAGAGAAAAATTTTATTGATTAATGTATTTCAAAATGATATTTTAAACAAAAAGAAGTACCTTAATATTATTATATTAATTTATTATAATAAATTATATCAGCTCTGAATAATAAATGCATACAGCTTTGTGAAAATGTCATTTAAATTGTGAATAGGTTAGAAATCTACTCTTAATTTAAAAGTTCTCCAAAGTAATTTTTCTTGACTAAAGGTGGTGGTGTAGTTGTCTTTTGTGCTAGAGGGTCCAACTATTTTCCTTTTCTAAATTTCAAGACAGAAATTCCCTTTAGCGAATAAGCCCTCTAGTCTGCCTTTGACCACTCACTATCCTTTTGTAGAATTGAGAAGCCTGGATTTTTTTTTTTTTTGTAAAGAATAACTATGTGCTCTATTCAGTAAGATATAACACGGGCTAGAGAAACAAGAGAGCTCATTCTATAGGCTGGAGTGCAGGCTATATGCACTCTTGTATGCAGGCTTCCTAGGTTCAATGACCCCTGCTATCAAATACCTGGGAGCAAGCTCTGAGCTGAGGCTACTTGGCACCAAGGACAAAAAAGCATGGAGCTCTAGGCTATACAAAAAACTGTGTCCTGCTCACTACAGGTCCCATTTGTGTCAGATGATATTTATACATATGTAAATTCACTCCTTTGGCTCTAAGAAAATCCATCCCTCTTGGGAAAGGAATTGAGGTTATCATTGACATTTAGGGAGGTGGAATTTGCTCATCATTTCTTTTCTTTTGCCACACCAGGCTGTGCTCTGAGTTTACTCCTGGCTTTGCTCTCAGGGATCACTCCTAGAGAGTTCGGGAGCATACAAGGTTTCTAGGACAGAAGAACCCTGGTTGACCTCTTAAAAGGCACACACCCTACCTGCCCTGCCACCTCAGCATTCGTTAAAACCACACTGTATACAGACCAGGGATCTCAGTTGTGTCAACACTTGAGTTAGAAATAAGTTCTGGGCCCGGAGAGATAGCACAGCAGTGTTTGCCTTGCAAGCAGCCGATCCAGGACCAAAGGTGGTTGGTTCGAATCCCGGTGGTCCCATATGGTCCCCCGTGCCTGCCAGGAGCTATTTCTGAGCAGACAGCCAGGAGTAACCCCTGAGCACTGCCGGGTGTGGCCCAAAAACCAAAAAAAAAAAAAAAAAAAAAAAAAAAAGTTTTAATCTTCCCTTCTTCTTAACCTCCTTGCTTCATCTCCCAACCTTGTTCCCAGGCAAAGAACAGAGTTTAGACAAGGAGATAGTCGACCAACAAGTTAGTATCTAGTTAAAAGGTTACACCCCAAAATCAAAAGTCACCTCTTTCCAGAAAGGAATGAAGGGCCTGTTGGGTTATACCTTAATTTACCTAAAATATTTTATCCTTGGTTTCTTTGTATTTGTTTGTTTACAACCAAAACAAAGATTGTCTTACTTGTAAACCTGGGTAGGTTTACTGCCCCACCCAGGGCTATACTCAATAAAAATGATAGTTTCGGCAGGCAGTGAGGGCCTTTCTAGGGAGAAGATTGCCAGACTACATGTTTTCCACCCTCAGCCTGGTCTGGATTGTTTCTTGTGCGACCCTGTTTCAGACTCCTTCACCCTGGACTTGGAAATAAGGCGCTTGGGGGTGATTTTACATGGCCTAGCCTAAGACTAAGATTCCTAGGAGACAGCTAGAAGGGGGATTAGGAGAGTTCATGGGCGGCACCACACATTGGTTAGGAGGGTGCTGCTGATTGCTCGGGTAGGGGGATTCTCATCGAAAGTGCTCTACTCACACTTCTCCGACGTCAGAGTCACCACCACCACCGGAGTCGCTGCTGTCCGAGGCCCACTCCTCGCCGATGCCAGGCAGGGTTAAGAGGAGAGTCTTGGGGCCAGGTCCGGGAGGCATCCAGGCGCCGGCTTCTCTCTCCCCGGATCCAGCCTGGCGCGGGTTCCGTGGACTCGAGGCTAAACTAGTGTTGCCCCCTGAGCTTCCGATCGAAGGCAGCGGCGAGGGACAGACGGGCGGCCGGACCCCAGTGCCCAGGTGGGCCGGGGAGCCCGCGGCGCTGCAGGTGCCACCTGCGGGGAGGCGCGGCAGGGGCTGGGCCGGGAATTTGGGAGCTCGGGAGCTATTGGGCAGCGGGAGGGGACCTCCTGCTGCATCGGCCACACCGCTCGCCCCGGAGACCCTGGGGTGGGAGGCGGTGAGCTGAGGTTGCAGCGGGGTCCCGGGCGCCCCCCGCGAAGTGGAGGGAGAGCCAGGGGCCAAGGCCGGGAAGAGTGTCAGAGTTGGGGCGGTGCTGAGCGGAGCGCCGGTGGGCGCAGCACCTCCAGAATGACTGGAAGAGGGCACCGCCGGGGGTGCTTTAGACGTCTTGAAGATTCTGGCCAAGAGAGACCCCAGATCCAGCACCGCTACCTTCATGGCCAGGTCTGGGAAATGCAGATCCCGCTGCTGATAAAGCTTCCAGACCACGCGGAGCGGAGCTGCGGGGTCCATCCAAAGGTCCCGGGACCTTAAAGGAGCTTGGGGGGCGTGGGGGGTTTTCTGGAGTGCTCACCTGGCTCTGGACCTTCTCTAGGCCATGCCTGATCTGGCGAAGGGAGGCTGCGCCAGGGGAACCGGGGCCAATCTCTAGGTGGGGCGCCCCCTTCTCTGGCCCAACCCCATGTTTTGGGGAACCCCACGGAGGGGACGTGCCCCTGCCTGCCTGCGCCTACCTCGGGCTGGGAATGGATTCTGGCCTCCTCAGCCCGCCACCCGAGATACCACCCCAAAGGGCCCCCCGGGACACGCGTCTGGCGGTTGCTAAGCTAAACAAAAACCCAGCTTAGCTCACTGCTAATTGGGCCCCAGAAAGCTGTGTCCACAAGAGAGGGGAGGCTCCCCTCCTAGATCCATGTCTTAAAGAAACAGCTTCCAATTTTTCCATCATCTTTCTGACTTAAGATTTGCAAAACTCTTGGGATGATGAAGGCAAGGAGGAATTTAAATGAGCCCTGGAAAAAATAATCCTGTTCCTCCAAAGATGTGCAGTTTAAGGAGTCTGACCACAAACAAACTGTGCCAGATTCAGGAAGAGATGTCTGTTTCTCATAAGGTGAGAGAAGCTTGCAAAAGGTTGTATCCAGGCTAGAGGGTTTGCAATGCCCACTCCTTCCACCTTACTCAGGGTCCTTGGTCCAAGTGCATCACTAAAGATGGTCTCAGTGAGATGTGTGGTTGGTAATTGGTAAATTGTAAAGGACCCTGAGAAAGAAATAACTCACATATTCATTGCAACTGGATGACCCAAACCATACTTTAACCTGGTTGGCAGCTCTCAAGCTATCTCAGACTAATTAGATATGCACTTAAAGGGGAGATAGCAGGATGACTATTTTTAAAAGGAAAATTAATTGCACTGTGCTTAAGCTGAAGAAACTATGAGAAAACCTATCCAATGATGTAAGGTCAGTTTGGAGAAAAATAATTTAAGAATAAGGTTTAGCTGTTTATGTTCAGGGGACAGTTTCTGTTTAAATCTCAAGAATATATACTTTCTGTTTTGGGATTGGGGCAGGAGAGAAAACCCGATAGTGAAGAATTTAATTTACTTTCATGATTATGCTTGGAGAAAAGGGTTGGTGTAGGGAAATAAAAGCTTTATTCAGGTTCTAGCAACCTGAGATGATGGCTCACCAGCCGTCTCTGTCTGAAACTTAAGATCCAACTCTATATACGATTGATCTTTGGTGGTCTATGTGAGACCATCAGTGACAGAACATATAACTGGCTCCTAGTTTAACTCTAAACAGTTCATAGGAACATTTTTACAGTGAGGAGAAAGATAAAAGTAAAGATCTAGCAAAAGGTCTAAAAATTTTATAGAAAGTAAGATGGAACTCTAGCCACTGTTCACCTGTCATTATATAATTATTCTCCTGTAAGTTTTTCAGCTGATTTTGAGCTACCATTCTTTCTTTGTGTATGTCCTGCTTTACATCTTTTCATATTCAGTCTTGTTATGATTCATATATTCGTTAAGTAGGATCCCTTTTCAGGATCCAGCAACCACTAGAAAACAACGAGTGGACACTTTTCTACTTTCAGACTGTCTGAAAGTAAACATGCTGTCTTCCCTGTGAGTGGGACCCCTAGCTTTTAACTACGCCTTGTTTCAAGAATGCAAATATGGTTACTACTTTCCAGCACTTGCTTAAAGAAAGAAAGAACATGTTTTTGCTCAAAAGAGGAGAGAAGGCTGAAGAGGTTCTGATTACAAAGAACCTTGAATATTGGGAGAGGGACAACAGACAAGTTGTAGTTGATAGCAGATGTGCTGAAGCAACTTGAGGGGAAGTAAGATTAATTGGCAGATCTAGGTGAGAGCAGTTAAGGAAAAAACAGCAGGATATCCAGGTGAATAAGAAAAGTGGACCAATTTTGTCATCCTGTATGGACTCAGGAGCAGATGAATGGATTCTAGAAACAGATGAATGGGCACCAGAACAAGAGGGAAATGAGCCATCAACCTTTCCCAGATTCTTTTATACAGCTAATCAGGTAGCCTCAGCCACAGCATATAAAATCCATGAGAACCTTACTCTGGTCTTTAACATTTGTTCAGGATTACAAAGCTTTTTCCTAAAGTTTTGTTGTTTACTATCTATGAATTTAAATTCTGATTCATATAACTATTAAATTCTTAAGTTGGTTTTTTTTTTTTTTTCTTGAGTGGAGGTTTGGAGTTTGGACAACACTGGCTAGTGCTCAGGGCTTTCTCCTAGTTCTATGCATTAAGAATTATTCGTGGTTATACTTAGGGAATTGGGAACAACCAGGTACAAAGCAAGCTTTTAACCACTGCAGTAACTTTCAGGCCCTAAATGTTCAATTTATTAAATATATTATTTCAGTGCAAATAGAGATCATTCTAGGAGAAGTGCCTTCAGTAGTTAAGTGTTGATCATCTGGTAGATTCAAATTAAATTTGTATTCTAACTTGCAGGTAAAGGCAGCAAATGAAGCCTATAATAAGTGAATCTGATTCAAATCCCACAGTTCTTTCAGAACTGCTGCATATCAATGGTTTTGATTTTTTCAGGCTTAGAAATTTTATTTTCCAGGAATATCACAGTTGATCATACTTTAAGGATGGAACTTCATTAAAACGACTTATAAACTACTAATGCATAAGCCCAGCTCAAATGCATTAAGAATTGTATATCTGCAAAATTGTCCTCTGCTTTGTGAGAAGAATTTCTGCCAAGACCAAATTAAGCTAATATGTTTCTAGAAGATCATAAAATAAGGACAGGTTAAATGAGTTTTCTAGCTCATATATAAGAGAGTAGATCTCCATATAAGATTTCCATATGAGATTAGAGAGTACTCTCCGAATGAGAGTAGATCTACTTTTTGAAAGAGCAAACCTTAGAATGGAATGGACCTACTTGTCTTTGTTTAGCTTAAGATTCCTTTTGTATGCTTGCTTTTTTAAAAGTATATGAATACTACAAATAAAACTATAAACATTTGCATATTTTCTGGATACTTGTCTTGAATCTCTATGAGATATGTTTGCATGTGTCCTATCTATGTGTTGTTTCTCAAAACTACATTAAAAATCATTATCCCCGGCTAATGGGTATTTGGAAATAAGGTCCTTATATATAATTAAGGTAATCAAGATCAACCCTAATCTAATCTCACTGCTGCACTCTTAGAAAGACAGTTGAGGGGCCAGAGAGATAGCATGGAGATAAGGCGTTTGCCTTTCATGCAGAAGGTCATCAGTTTGAATCCCGGCATCCCATATGGTCCCCTGAGCCTGCCAGGAGCGATTTCTGAGTGTGGAGCCAGGAGTAACCCCTGAGCATTGCTGGGGTGTGATCAAAACAAAACAAAAAAAAAAAAAAAGAAAAGAAAAGAAAAGAAAAGAAAGACAGTTGAACCAAATGAGCAAAAAGAAGTGTTGGTAGCTATGGGATGCACAGTTCACAGCCAAGGTATTTGATCACCACTACTGGAAGCTGAAAAGAAGCAAGGAAGATTTATTTTTTATTATTGGTTTTTAGATGAAGAATGTCTGAACAACATCTGATACTAGATTTCTAGTATTCAGAACACAAAACAGTGAGAGCATGTATATCTGTTATTCCAAGTCATCCAGTTCAGGCACTTCGTTGTGGAAGTCCTATAAAACTAATACTCTTCTGGGATATTACTTAAAGTATGGAAGTACTTCATATCATAGTTTCATGCTCTCTAGGAAAGGCTTCAGTGAGAGCATTTCTTTAAAAAAAAAAACTAGCCACAAATTAAAATGATAGCTATAGTGTCTCAAATCTCTAGAGAAAAGAATGGAGTCAAGAAAGAGATTGAGATGGCTCAGTGTCTGAGGAGTGTCTGTAATGTTTCCAGCAGCCAAATTCATGAAGGAGGCACAATAAATGAATGATTGATCCTTTTGTTGGAAGATCATTTGAAAATGATCTATAATTGAGAACATGATAAACAATGTGTAGCAAGATGCAAGGTCTGTTATTCCTATTGTTCACCTATCAGCAGTCTTTCAGACAGACATTAGATGCTCCCAGGCTCCTCTGTTAATTGCCACTTGCATGCTGTTCTCATAACATGAGCCCTGAGTGAGGTACTGTCTGGCTCAAGCAGGGTGAAATATGTGACAGGAAATGTAGGAAATCATTGTTTCTCACTGTGACTGTTAATTTTTGATAACCATATTAGAAGCAGTGCTTCATGTTATAAAACATGATTACTTAACTGGTTAGTGATAAGCCTACTACTCCTTCAGTATTGCAAACTACAGTGCCTAGCAGGAAAAAAGGAAGAGAGAGAGAAAAAAGAAATGCCTGCTAGAGAGGCAGGCTGGGAGTGGGGGAACATGGTGGGAGGAAAACTGGGGACATTGGTGGCAGGAAAGGTGGACTGGGGAAGGGGTAGGTGTTAGAACATTGTATGACTGAAACTCAAATCATGTATGTCTTTGTAACTGTGTATCTCACAGTGATTCAATTTCAAAGTTATTTTAAAAAATAAATAAAAGTAAAATTATTTATATTGGTTAATTAGCAATATGATTAATTCATTTTTCTAACAATAAATTTTGGTTATATAACTGAGATTGTATTGGGAAGTTACGACCATGTTGTTATGAAGAATATTATGTTTTGGAAACCTGAAGTTTTAAACAAATAGCTTGAGTGATTAATCTGCTCAAGAATTTAGGTGACCTCCCTTTAGCATGATACTAAACCAGAGCTTATAAAAAAAATAATATTAGGGGCAGAGCGATAGCACAGTGGTAGGGCATTTGCCTTGCATGCGGCTGACCTGGGTTCAATACCTAGTGTCCCATATGGTCCCCTAGCCAGGAATGATTTCTGAGAACGGAGCCAGGAGTAACCCCTCAGTGTCACTGGGTGTGCCCCCCCCAAAAAAATAATACAAGGAAAAGAAAGAAAAAGAATTATAGTATCGGTGTTAAAAAAAAGGAATTATAGTGTCAAATTTGATTATAAAAGTAGAACATTCTTGAACAATGAAAGATGTGTTGGCTCAACAAATATTTATTCAGCAGCAGAAAATAGAGCATTGTGAGGTAGCAAAGTCTAGAGCATGACCCTCTAGGTCCACACTGACTTTGTGTCAACTAATTCCTTTCTGTCCCTTGATTATCTCAATTGTAATTCAGGGGTGTGAATGGCACCTATCTCAATGAATTTATCTGGTTAGGATCACAATAATCAATACCTGCTTTGTAAATGAAACAGAGCTGATGACTGTGTGAAAACTCACAGTAAAATCTAATTTTGATTATTCAGGTCAGAAACAACATCGAGAAGAAAATTGTAGTTCCATTTGTTTCCCAGTGTATTCATGTGCACATTATATAAATGATTTCTATAAGTATATATGCTTATTTTTTAATAAGTATGTTAAAAGCAAACAAAGCAGGTTGCAAATTGCTAGGTAAAGGCAAGCATCCAAGACATGCACAAATGTAGCTGTAAATCTTATTGTCCTTATTATGGCCTGGGAGAGGGGATCGCGTTGGTAGTGCTTAGGAGCTCATGCATTGAATGTTGTTTCCAAAGAGAGCAGCTACAAAAGTCTAATAGCAGTCACCATTTGAGACAAGTGTAGTTGGTTTTTGAGACAAGCTGGTCAAATTTGACTAGAAGACACTCACTGTTAACCCCTTCTTTGAAAACAAAAAGCATTGGTTTTCTATGAAGTCATTTGTTTTGCTTTCCAGAATTTTTGAAACTAAATTAAAATTATAAATAAAATTGTTAGAAGCATGTGATCATTTCTAAGGAAACCAGTGAGCAAATTTATTTTTATTCTTGAATTTTTTAGAGGAGAAGAAGATATTGCAGTGAATTGTTGAGATCTCTTCTTCAGAACTGTGATCCCTGTTCTTCCACTTTCTAGTTTCTGCTGCCTCACAAATGAGCTTCTCCTTTGGCATTGCTATTGACTAAGTCTCTTTGTGAGGCCATTTGGACTTCAGACCTCCTTGCAGATTCTGCTGAGACTTCAGATGCAATTTTAATGGCACCCTTTTTTATTTTTCACTCTCTTCCTAATTCCACTTATTTCACTCCTTTGTAAGTCAAAATATTTTCCCAAATCTACTGCTCATAATTCTTCATCCTGGAATCTGTTTAATGAGAACTGACATAAAAGAAACATTATAAAAAATTTTAAAAAATGGCAGCTCAGAAATTTTTATAGACATAGAAAATTTCCATTATTAAAAAGCCCAGGACTCTTGCCCAGTGTTAGAGTATTAAAACGATGGCAAAAAACCACATGACCAAGCCAGTTTCTCCCTTGACAGGAAATTGGAACAAAGCTGGAAGACTTACAAGAAACTAAAGATGACTAACATATTACTTGGTTTAATCACTAACTAATGATTAGTTGAGTGCCATGCTTTATATTTCATGGTAGGGTTGGGACACATCTGGTGGTTCTTGGGACTACTCCTAGCTCTGTGCTTACATTTGTTCCTGTTGCTCAATATAGTACTGGGATATAACTAGTTTTAGCTTCATGAAAGGCATAAACTTAACCCCTGTATACTTCTATGACCCCAAATAATTTTTTTGTATTTTACTACAGATGTATATGTTTAATAAAAATACAAAATAAGTACCTCAAATTTCTGTTACATGAGAATATGCTCTGTAATTTTAACTATGAACATTTTTTTTTGTCCACGCCTAGACATGCTCAGGATTACTCCTAGTTCTGTGCTCAGGGATCATACCTGTCGGGCTCAGGAGACCATATGGGATGCCAGGAATTAAACCGTGGCTAGCTGCTTGCAAGGCACTGTAGGATCACTTGAGCCCTTCGACTGTGAACTTTTCAATACAGTACAGTACTCTATTCAACTCCTATCATAAATTTCAGATGGGAATTGCTTTGTAATTTCTGGTTTTGCCTGTGAAAGCCTATACCTAAACATCAAATTACCCCACTTTTAAAATCTTAAGTCTTCTATAATATTCTTTGCAACAGGGATCCATCCTCTGTAACATAACTATTTTTTTGTTTTTGTTTTTGTTTTTGTTTCTGTGTTTTTGGGTCATACCCGGCAGTGCTCAGGGGTTACTCCTGGCTCTATGCTCAGAAATCTCTCCTAGCAGGCTCAGGGGACAATATGGGATGCTGGGATTTGAACCACCTTCCTTCTGCATGCAAGTAAACACCCTACCTCCATGCTATCTCTCCAGCCCCTGTAACATAACTATTATCTTCTAGCCTCAGGTTCAAGTCTCTCCCCCATTTTACATTGTACTAGTCAACCTGCAATCTTCCTCCTTATTCATAAAAATCCTACCAACTTTTGGAATGTCTGATCCTCTTTCTTGGAATTTTTCATGCCCACATCCATATTTGGTAAGGCTTTCCTAATTCCTATCTTCCATGTTCTCAAAATCTTCTATATTCCATTACATGCCATATCATGTAGTTTGGATTTAGGCACAATTGATACAAATTTTTAGAAAATTCACCTCTTTTAAATAGCTAGATTTCAAGATTTTTAGTAAACTTGCTTATAAATTGTTGTTATAAATTATCATAATTCAACTTAGAAAATTTTCATCACCCAAAAAGAACTTGTGCTCATTTGCAATAGTTTATTTCCATCTAGAGGCCTAGATCATAACTTTTTTCCATCTTTATAGGGACAATAAAATATTAATTAAAAACTCAGTATAGAAAATATATTTATATATTTTTATCATCACTAACAAATTAGTCACAAATTTTTTTTTAGGGGTTGGAGGGAGGCCATACCGAGAGATGTTTAGATTTTACTCCTGGCTCTGTACCACGGGGTTACTCCTGGTAGTGGTCAGGGAATTATATACAGTTTTAAGGATCAAACCCTAGTTGTGTGCATGCAAAAGCAAACTTCTTATCCATTGTACTATTTTTTCAAGCTCTGAGTCTTAATTTTTTTTAAACAGGGCCACATTCAAGGTTATTAAGGGTCCTAAAGGTCATGCACAGCTTTGCAATTTAAGCTTTGTAGTTCTATTTAGTGGTTGACCTGGAGATAATGTGTTCTGAGTAATGAGGGTTATCTCACTGGTGTGCTCAATGCCATGGGGTTCCACGATTGAACAAGGTTATTACAATTGCTGCACCAGTTGAGCTATTTCCCTGACACTTGAGCTCTTAAAAATAATCCAAGGTAGACACTTAAATAAACATGAAATAACTAGCAATAAAAGAGAAAACAAAATAAATGTCCTTCCTGCATTTACTTCTTATAACAGCGTAATATGAATTGAAATTTTAATTTTATTTTAGGCAAAATCTAAACACCTTGATTTTGTTAAGCCTCGTGCTATTGACCCAGCTAGATTTTTGGAATTGAGTAACAGAGTGGGAGTAAGTAATGCCATTGTGGCATCTTGAAAGTATTATTCGATGTAAAATAGGTCAAACAAACACTTTTCCATACTCCCATTTTCTCAACCTCAAGGGAGAAGGATCCCTCTTGAGAACAATTATAAGGATAGTTCAAGTTGTTGTTTTCTGGGAGGTCAAACACAAGATAAGTCTTATAACCTTTTATGAGTTTTACTTATATTTTGTTAAATAAGCCTTCCCCTACTTATCCAAACCTCTTCAATAACAAATAATAAAAAGAATTGTTTTCAAAATTGTGGCCATTGAGCTCAAATTATGTTTATTTGAACAATGATCTCATAGGTAAATAGACCACTATATGAAAGTAAATTTTTCTTGACCTGCTTTCCACAAGTAATGGTTCATCCATAATAATAATGCAGTTAGAAATATTTAATGAAGTTGAAAATATAAATAAATGACAAAACACATAAAGAATAAAATAATGTGTAATTTTTATTTTATAAGGAAAAATAAATCAGGATTATATCAGTTACAGAATAAATATAAATAGAAGCTTTGTATCTCACATGTATAGAGTAACTGTGAAAATGAGTGGCACAAAATGCATATTGTTATAAGACAAAAAATTTTTTCAGAACCAGCAGGACAGTGGATATTGTCCTTTCTGGTACAGTATAAACTTAATCTTCAGAATGATAAACTACTTAAATCTAAGTTAAAAAGATACCTTTCCGTAGGGGGCTAGAGTGGAAGCACAGCAGTAGGGTGTTTGTTTGCCTTGCACACAGCCAACACAGGACAGGCCTAGGTTTGACTCCCAGGTCCCATATGGTCTACCGAGCCTGCCAGGAGCGATTTCTGAGCACAGAGCCAGGAGTAACCCCTGAGGGCCTCCAGGTGTGGCCCAAAATCCAAAAGTAAACAAACAAAAAGTTATGTTTCCTATACACAGCAAACAAGAATGTTAAGTATATAAAGTTATTCAAGCTGACAATTTCAACTTTCTTCTGCTTTAAAGTAAGAACTATAGTTTTTTTTAATTGAAATCATTGTGATTTATAATGTCCTGCATAGTTGGGTTTTAGACATAACAATGTATCAGTGTCAATCCCTCCACTGTTGTTGACCTTGCTCCATCAATTTTTCCAAAATGCATCCCATACCACTATCCCCCTGCCCTCCAGCCTGCCAGTGTAACAGGTCAGTTTTATTTATTTATTTGTTTGTTTTGGGGGCTACACCCAGCGGTGCCCAGGGGTTACTCCTGGCTCTGTGCTCAGAAATCGCTCCTGGCATGGGGGACCATATGGGATGCCAGTGAGCAGTGATCGAACTAGCGTCTTGGGTCAGCCTAGTGCAAGGCAATCACTCTAATCCTATGCTACCATTCCGGCTTCAACAGGCCCATTTTAAATTTAGATGGTTAAAGTTTGCGCCTAGTAATTCCATTGTTGTTGCCTTTGGGTTGAACATTTTGTTCTGCCATTTTGTAACACCAACAATGCACCCGAGACCACTTGGCTCCTAGCCATGATCATCCTTTCATATTTGTTTTCGCTTCTCCACTCAATTTATTTCCTTCTTGCTATACTTTGGGCAACAGCTTTTTTGTCTGTTTGTTTAAATTGTTTATTTGTTTGTTTTGGGGCCATACCCAGTAATGCTCAGGGGTTATTCCTGGCTATATGCTCAGAAATCGCTCCTGGTTCATCGCTCTGGCCCGGGAACTATAAAGCTCTAAAAGTTATTTACATCTGGGCCCGTAGAGATAGCACAGTGGCGTTTGCCTTGCAAGCAGCCTATCCAGGATCAAAGGTGGTTGGTTCGAATCCCGGTGTCCCATATGGTCCCCCGTGCCTGCCAGGAGCTATTTCTGAGCAGACAGCTAGGAGTAACCTAAGCAACGCCGGGTGTGGCCCCCCAAAAACAAACAAAAAAAAAAAAAAAAAAAAAAAAAGTTATTTACATCTATTGCAATTATTGAACTCCACCATAAAATGAAAACAAATATTTTAGGATTATCTTAAGCAGATATTTCTAAAACTTATTTACACATAGAATCACAGATATCACAATAATTGAACTCTCTTTTACTATAAAATAAAAAATACACAAATATTTCTAAAAATACATGTAGTATTTCATGTAAATAAATGCTAAATACATCTAGTATTACATGTAGAGTATTTCTAGAACTAGCTTAAACATGGAATTACATATAGGAGAAAGAACTCACTTATAATCATATTATAAGAAATATGTTCCTCTGACCATATTGTACTATGATCTTTGTCACTAACTACATGATAATGTTTATCATTACAATTTTCAATATCAGGAGTTGAAAATCCCCATTGAGACCAGGTGATTTGGCCATCTCTTGAGTCTGTGACCAGAGAAGACATATTTTGTTTCCATGCAGCCTACCTACTAATTAATCTTCAGGAAGCAAGTTTTTCCACAATGCTTTTATGTAGGAAAATTACTTCTTCTAATGCTCCCTATGGCAAAAATCCAAATATAGGCATTTGTTAAAAAATAATTTTACTACACAATCAAAATAAATTACAAGTGATTTTGCACGAAGTAGAAATATTAAAAATATAATTAAAATAAAATTGTAATTACCATTAATAAAATCAACACCAGAATAGGCACCCCTAAAGTACTAAACTTTACAGTTTAAAACTCTCCATACATTCATTCATGGGCTGTCATACCAACAGATTGTTTGAGTTCATCTCAGCTTGGAGCTCAGGTTTGCTCCTAATGTTGCATGGAAGATCATGCAATTTGGCAGTCAATTGGGTGTCCAGCATACAAACCTTGTATTCTGTTCCACTGAATCATCATCCTGAACCCGTATTTTACTCTTTGTGGCTGAAATAGCACTGTTTCATTGTCACTATGTTCCTTAAATATTATGGTGAAAGATTTTTTTATTCACTTTTGGCCACAATATAAATTATTTAAAAAAATAATAATCTATTAATCTATTATGAGTTTCTTTTAAATAACAAGTCACAAACTTAGTTTGTGATCTTAGTTTTTCTTTAAATAAGAACTATTTTTTAAACTCTTAAACATTTCCAGAGGCCTCAGTAATTAATTGTGATTTTACCAGTATGGAAATGTTTAATTAGATTAACTTAGTGAATAAGTAGTAAGAAATCTGAGATGAGATGTATTTTCCCATAACATATAGGTATGATATACTAGTCTAATAAATATGAATAAGATCTAAACCATTTTCAAATAAAATAAACTTACCAAAAAGCTTTTTTTTTTAGAATGATAAAAAAATATATGGAATGCTTCACAAATTTGCGTGTCATCCTTGCGCAGGGGCCATGCTAATCTTTTCTGTATCATTCCAATTTTTGTATATGTGCTGCCGAAGTGAGCACTCCAAAAGCTCTTTTAATTAAGACAGGGAGACTACATCTTCGCTTACTTGGACTTCAAATAATTTAATGCACTGAATTTCTCAATCCAAGAGCTACTTGCAGTTTTTGATGAAAGGTATTTATTTGCTCTTTTTGAACTAGCCAGTTCAAGATGCAATAAGATTTAAACATTCCTCTTCTCAAACAAAGTGCATGGCTCAGTTTATAGTCTGAAATTTCCTCAAGAATGATCAATATAATGGAATCTAGATTTTGCTCAATAGCCTGTTGGACTGCATGATATACCTTGAATCTAAGAAAAAGCGTATATATTAAATTATGTATAAAGACACAATTTTGAACATCTAAAATTCCTTTGGGAATTCAATCCATGACTAAAAGTCAACTTGTTTCTTATTTTATTTTAAGAAATTAAGCTGTGAGTAATATTATTAGTGCTGTTTATAAACTCAGTTGAAAATTCAGAACACACACTATCATAATGTTTACTTACCTTTTACATAATGAATTTTTAGTAGATGATGTGTTACAATGAGAACGATTTTTCTGCTTTGTTTGATGCTATTCACAATAGCCTCAAGTTCAAAGTTCCCTTCTTCCAGACAAAATTTGAGAGCTTGATCTTGCTTTTCCATAGAGGAAAAGTGTTTCCAGACCCAATCCTTGTCTTTTTGAACATGAATTATATATGCTGAATATTCAAATATATGCTTAATATTGCTCTGGATATTTTTTATTTTTTTAAATCTAAGAACTCTATGCACTAAAACATTCCAATACAAAGATATTCTCCAGCCTTCAGAGTGGAAAATAAAAACCAACAGGATACTGGTATTGATCATGAAAGGAGTTCAAAGGGAGCACTAAATTTACAAGGTGCTATGTCAAAAAATTTCACTAAGAAACCATGATATTGACGTGGAGTATTGCAGAGATAATAATTTGATAGCTCAGCAATATTAGTATGGGTATCATTCAACCAACTAACAAACCAGGCAATACTCTGACAAGTACAAACAAATGGGTTAGGTTGAGTAGGAGCATAGGAGATTGAGTGATAGAAAAGTTTTATTGGTTAAAATTCACAAACATGGGAAGGATTTGGCTAGATTTAAGTATTTAAGCTCTACCAATCCTTTGAACATATTGCTTTTTTGTATTTGGCAGGCTGTTGTCTGCCATGTCAAGATATTCCAAACATTTTAGCCATTAAAAGGAAGAACCATCTATCTTGGGAAGTGAAACAAGGGAAATACTTGGTTTAGCAAAAGCATGTCTCAAATTAAGAATTCCATAAAAATAGTGAGAACATAAATGTTCTATATTACTATATATTCCAGAAAGATGTATTCTAGATGTGGAAGCCAAGCAAAGAAATAATTACCAATCGTATTTAAGGAGTTGTAGGAAAGATCAAGTGTGGTAAATTTTGGTCGCTTTAGTCCAAGAAATGTCAGATTATGCTTATGCTCTTCATCTGGACGTTGCTCAGTGATAGGTTCTTAAAGCTCTATTTATGCAATTCCAAACAAAGTTATTTATAATTATAAGTCAAATTACCCTGGAGAGAACTAAAGGCACATGGGAAAAGGGGTTAATAACCAAAATAAACAAACAAAAAAACAACTTAGTAGACTTGTATGAACATCAGGAAACTTAAACACAATATTTTACCCAACCCCCGTACCTTATTATTGCATTCTATGGGATTTTAATCCATTGTGAACATACGATTTCCGTACTCAGTGCCTGTAACACTGTCTTCCCTCTTTACCCCCATCACTCCACTGACTTCAGACTCCTCTCTAGTCAGCAGTCTTGTCTCAGAGTAGATGCTTTATTCAGGGGTCGTTCAGGAAATCTCAATGTGAATTAAATCTCCAAAAAACTTGCACTTCATGTAAAGTCTAAATGTAATAAACAATATATTTATAAACTTAATCTTGGTGTAGATCTAGTTTCTGGCTTGGTGACCACCATTCTATGAACAACATGGGATAAAAATGGAAATAAAAATTTCCCTTCTATAATTTTGAGGTATAGCTATTTACTTAATCTCTCCATTTCTTATTTTATCATAGTGTGCCTAGCACTTCATATCCTGTTTCCAATTACATACCAGCAGCTTTAACTAATCTAAGGCACAGCAGTGAAATAAGAGATCAGAAAGCAAGACAAAAGATTCTTCCAGTTGAATACTCAGAGAATGTTCCCCAGACATGCAGTCACCTAATTTTTGATAGAGGAGCAAGAAATCCTAAATGGATCAAAGAAAGCCTCTTCAACAAGTGGTGTTGGCACAATTGGCTAGCCACCTGCAAAAAATTGAACTTAGATCCCAGCTAACATCATGTATGAAGGTAAAATCCAAATGGATTAAAAAAACCTCGATATCAGACCAGATACCATAAGATATATAGAACAACACGTAGGCAAAACACTCCAAAACATTGAGAGTAAAGGAATCTTCCAGGAGGAAACTGCACTCTTTAAAACAAGTGAAAGCATAGATTAACAGATGGGAATATATTAAGCTGAGAAGCTTCTGCACCTCAAAGGAAATAGTGCCCAGGATACAAAAGCCACCCACTGAGTGGGAGAACATATTCACCCAATACCCATTAGATAAGGGGCTAATATCCAAAATATACAAGGCACTGACAGAACTTTACAAGAAATAAAACATCTAATCCCATCAAAAAAATGGAGAGAAGACATGGACAGACACTTTGACAAAGAAGAAATACACATGGCTATAAGGCAAATGAAAAAATGTTCCACATCGGGGCCGGCGAGGTGGCGCTACAGGTAAGGTGTCTGCCTTGCAAGCGCTAGCCAAGGAAAAGACCACGGTTCGATCCCCCGGCGTCCCATATGGTCCCCCCAAGCCAGGGGCAATTTCTGAGCGCGTAGCCAGGAGTAACCCCTGAGCATCTAACAGATGTGGGCCCCCCAAAACAAAAACAAAAACAAAAATGTTCCACATCACTAATCATCAGGGAGATGCAAATCAAAAGAACTATGGTACCATCTCACACCACAGAGATTGGCACACATCACAAAGAATAAAAACAAGCAGTGTTGGCGGGGATGTGGAGAGAAAGAAACTCTTACTCACTGCTGGTGGGAATGCCATTAGTCCAAACTTTATGGAGATTCCTCAAAAAACCGGAATTGAGCTCCCATTTGATCCAGCTATATCACTCTTAGGAATATACCCTTGGAACACAAAAATACAATACAAAAATCCCTTCCTTACACCTATATTCATTACTGCACTTTTTACCATAGCAAGACTCTGGAAACAACTAAGTTGCCCTTCAACAGATGAATGGCTAAAGAAACTGTGGTACATATACATAATGGAATATTATGCAGCCATCAGAAGAGATGAAGTCATGAAATTTTCCTAAACATGGATGTACATGGAATCTATTATACTGAGTGAAATAAGTCAGAGAGAAAAAGATGCAGAATGGTCTCACTCATCTATGGGTTTTAAGAAAAATGAAAGACATTCTTGCAATAATAGTTTTCAGAGACAAAAGAGAGGAGGGCTGGAAGTTACAGCTCACCTCATGAAGCTCACCACAAGGAGTGATTAGTTCAGTTAGAGAAATAACTACATTGTGAACTATCCTAACTGAGATACATGAGAATGTATGAGGAAATAGAAAGCCAGTCTAGAGTGCAGGCAGGGGTGGGGTGGGGAGGAGGGAGATTCGGGACACTGGTGTTGGGAATGTTGCATTGGTGATGGGGGGTGTTCTTTACATGACTGAAACCCAACCACAATCATGTTTGTAATCAAAGTGTTTTAATAAAATATTTTTAAAAAAGATTCTGCAGAAAATAGAAGTTAGACCTGTAAGTTTAGAGTTAGACATGGCAGTTTAGTCCATCAAGGAAGCAATAAAGTCAAATTTCTATGATGTGACTTGTACAATCTTAAGAAAAAAGGATAGATGTGGAAGATAGTGTACTTCATTTTAAGTCAAGTGTGTTGAAGTGGAAAATTGAAATAAATTGAGTAAATTACTATAAATACCATGGTATGATATTTATTTATTTATTTATTTTTGGTTTTTGAGCCACACCTGGTGAAGCTCAGGGGTTACTCCTGGCTATGTGCTCAGAAATCACTCCTGTCTTGGGGGACCATATGGGCCGCCGGGGGATCAAACTGCAGTCGTCCTAGGCTAGCACGCTCAAGGCAGACGCCTTAATGCTTGTGCATTAAAAATAATCTGTCGGGGTGTCGAGATGGCGCTAGAGGTAAGGTGTCTGCCTTGCAAGCGCTAGCCAAGGAAGGACGGCGGTTCAATCCCCCAGCGTCCCATATGGTCCCCCCCAAGCCAGGGGCAATTTCTGAGTGCTTAGCCAGGAGTAACCTCTGAGCATCAAACTGGTGTGGCCCGAAAAACCAAAAATAAATAAATAAATAAATAAATAAATAAATAAATAAATAATCTGTCGTATTTTGCTTTTGGGGGGAGGGAGTCTGGAAAAGACTGATATAGTACTATATATCTGATATAGAGCTCCTGATATTGTGCTCAGGAGTGACCCCTTGTGATCCCCAGAAGAATATTTGTGCTATAATTGTACCATGCCAAGGCAATGCCTTATTCTCTGTACTTTCTCTTTGGTCAACATTTTGGATAATCCTTAATTACATCAGAATGTTAGGGGATGATGCATGTCATTGCAGGCACTACCTTGGAACATCTTGAAAACTCCTGAAATCTTTTATTATAAAATATATTTTAGATTTCTTTATTTAATATTCTCAACAGAAAAATAGCTGTTCAGAAATTAAAATGAAGAACTTGCATTAAATATTGACTTATTATCATGGAATAATTTTGCATTAAAACCATTTTATTTTATCCATCTGAAAATGTGTTTACTTGTTAAAAAAATTATCTTTTTTTTTCTTTTTTGGTTTTTTGGTCACACCTGGCAGTGATCAGGGATTACTCCTGGCTCTATGCTCAGAAATCGCTCCTGGAAGGCTCGGGGGACCATATGGAATGCCGGGATTTGAACATTGACCTTCTGCATGTAAGGCAAACACCTTACCTTCATGCTATCTCTCCAGCCCTAAAAGTTTATCTTAATTTTGTATTGTCGATATTCTTATTCCTATGTCTTAAGAAAATTGATGTGACATACTTGTATATAAAAAATTTTAAATTCAAAATAAACCCAAAGAGAAAGTTAGTTAAGTATACTCTATTATAGAAAGTTTTTTATAATAACCTAATACTAGTTATTATGTATTGCTTTAAAAATAATCCAGACACTAACATTATTAACCACAGTCCTATAAAACACTATTTATTATGCCAATTTTTAACATAGAGAACTAGAGAAAAAGAACTTCAGTAATTTGCCAGTTTCATAATAATTTAGAAATGAATACCAAATAGGAAGTCAACTAACCTAACCTTACATACTCCCTGTGATTTTAACCAGTATACTATTTCAACTCATATTGTATGTGCATGTATGCATATGTATGTATATGGTAATAGTTCTACTTTACAAGTGATAATAGTGAAATAGAGAGGGTTAAGTTCTCCAAGGCCAAAGCATGATGTGTAAGTAAATGAAACTGGAATTCTGACCCCACTTCATATTGATAACAGAACTCCAGCAACCCCATCTAGAAATTTTACTGTAAAAGATTTTTAAAATCGTAAGAGGTATATTCACAATGATATGATAAGCACAACATTTATGTAACATTAAAATGAAAAATTAAGTTTAAAATACAAAAAGTTACATACATTTTAAATACATATAGATTAGTGTCAATACTACACTTATGAATCATTGTCTTTTTTTGATAGACTATACTTTAGTATTTGTCTTTCAAATCTTTTATTCTATCATAGAAACATCAGACTTTCTGCAAGAAACCAGGGTTTATAATACCACATTGTATAGTAGTGTTTTAGAAAATAATTAATATAAGTTTACAAATGGCTTATTTCTTCAGTAGATTAATAAACCTAAATTGCCAACCAAATTTTTATGCTCTCTTTTATAACAAAATTGTCTTAAGATAAATTACCTATGGTCAACCAATTGGCTTTTCAATGAAAATGTTTGTGACAATTTGCTTTTAAGTTTACACAACAAAGACAATCATTGTCTTCAAGGAAAAAAGTATGAATGATTTCTGGAAGACATAATAGAAAGCATAACTTATTTTTTTTGAATCTATATAGTTCTTATCTATGATGAGATTATCATAAATAATCAAGACCTGAGAGGTCGCACAGCAGTAGGGAGTTTGCCTTGCATGCAGCTGATTCAAACAGATGGTGGTTCTAATTCCGCCATCCCATATAATCCCCTGTGTTTACCAGCAGCAACTTCTGAGCACAGAGCTAGGAGTAACCCCTGAGTACTACTGGGTATGACCCAAAACAACAACAACAAGATTAGCATAGATAATTAAAGATGATAAGTATTTTTACATTAAAGATTATCACACATCAAAATCACACATCTCTAAAATATTTTACTTTACTTCTTTTTTTTTTTTTTTTTTTTTTTTTGGTTTTTGGGCCACACCCGGTAACGCTCAGGGGTTACTCCTGGCTATGTGCTCAGAAGTTGCTCCTGGCTTGGGGGACCATATGGGACACCGGGGGATCGAACCGCGGTCCGTCCAAGGTTAGCGCAGGCAAGGCAGGCACCTTACCTTTAGCGCCACCGCCCGGCCCTTTACTTTACTTCTTACCTCTTCAATTTGATTAGTTGACAAGTCCAATTTTTCAAAAAAAAAAAAAAGAATTCACCAAGAAAATAAAGTTCTTCTTGACTTAGTGAGAGAATTTTGTTATTTGACAATAGGAGCTGTTGTAGATTTTCTAGTTAGATCTGAGTTCCTATCTTAATAGATAATAAGCCATTGTGAGATAGATCTAATTTCAGTAAATTCTAAAAGAGGAAAAATGTCAATTAGGGAATTTTACAAAAAGAAAAGAATTTTTTAAATTAATATTAACCCTAATAATATTTCAACAGCAAAAAGACCTTTTATTTATTTTGTAGAAAAGTGACAGTCATAAATTATTTATTCTGTGATTAAAAATCTCACAGTTAATTTAATAATTTGATTTGAGAAACAGGGAATAACAGAAGCAATGGAGTGTATTCCTTGTAGGCAAAAAGCTGGGGATCCCTAATTGCTTTTAAAATATTAATGTTTCTTACATAAATCAGAATCTGGGCTGGAAATTTTACTTTAAGGGAAAATCAGCATATTGAGAACTTACCATTTATACTCGAGTATAAGCCAACCCAAGTATAAACTGACCCCTAATTTTACCCCTTAAACTGGGAAATACTTAGCGGCTCAAATATAAGCTGAAGTGGAAAATGCAGCAGCCACTGGTAAATTCTAAAAATAAAAATATAAACCCAAAATAATTACAATAATTGAGGAATCAGTAGGTTAAATGATTTTCAATATTGATTGCTAAAGAAAAACTGTAAACTAGCAACAATAACTTTAAAACTTTGAATAAAGTTCAGAAAACTGTAGATTAACAGATAATCAAGCTAAATCACAAAGGTTAAAATCCTTCAAAATGGGATTCCTCCTCCTCATCATCAGTATGTCCAAACAGAGCTTTAACTGTATCTGGTGTGAGGGTATCAGAATAGACATTGTCATTACCACTGAGTTCGCAGATATCATCATCCTGGCTGTCGGTTTCATACAAAGCGCAGAATATTGTGGGCTAAATAGTTCAGTGGCAAACATTTCAGTTCAGCTGCCTACCTCTTCAGCTTAGCCGCAACATGTGGCCTGAACTGAAGCACCTCCACTCCAGCAGATGGCAGAAGATGACTGGAGACTACGTGCATTTGATTTGGTGCTCAGGAATCAAATAATCTGTACCTGTATGACCTGAGTATAAGCCGAGTTTGGGTTTTTGGCACAAATTTTGTGCTCCAAAACTCGGCTTATACTTGAGTATATATGGTATTTATCTTTTCTGCATCAACATACTCTTATTCTACTGTGATCATAAATTCTTGTACCCAAATTCTATTTCTAATGAGAAAGAAACAAAAAAAGCAAGCAAGCAAACAAACAAACAAACAAAAAACAGAACAAAAATATAAATTCTAAACCCCAAATTCTTTAAAATTTGGAACTGGAGGGATTAGTATAGTAGCTAGGGCATTTGCTTTGCAAGTGGCTGCCCTGGGTTGGATATCAGGGACCACAATTGTCCCCTAATTTCTGCCAATAGTGACTCCTGAGCATAGCAAACTCTGAATGCCACTAGTTGTAGCCTAAAAGCAAAAGAAAACTAAAATTAATATTAAACTAAAGTAGAAATAATATGTCCTCTTTTAAAAATATTTTCAATCATAATCGCAATATTGTATGTGTTAAAAGAGGCTTGTTCTTGGTCTTGATAGTTAAATGTAATGTGTTCGTGAATCAATGTCCTGAAAATTAGTAGATTAAACTTTTAAAGTCCATATATGAAAATCTACATTTCTATCTTACCTTTAGGTTTTTAAAGGAATTATTTTGAATTTTCTGAATTGAGTTGGACATGAGATAAAGTTCAACCAATCTCATGCAGAAGAAAAAGGTTTTATCAGAAAGTTGAGATAGCTGATTGTGTTGAAGATTCAACATTTTCAGCAGAGGCAGTATTTCACAGTCATGGGTCGAGTTTTGAGATGAAGTGATATCCTCGATCTAAGACAGTGAGTTGACTATATCTTGTAAAATTGTTAGGCGATAATCTTCGAAGTTGATTATGGGTAGGGTTCAACACTGTTGTGTTATGTTAGCTGGGAGGTCATCAGGTATTTCATTCAGCTTCAAATGACTACAGTCAGCTACTTCATGTCTCAGAGTAATTTGTTGGTAGAAGACACACATTATACCCAACAAAACAACAGTTCCTCAAAGAAGTAGAGAGAGAGTAAACTCAGTCTCATGATTTGTTCCTTTAAATTAGAAAAGAAAGGCAAAAAATAGATATCATTAATAATATAACACTTCATGTGTATTGCTATGATCCTTGTAAAATATATAACATTTCTTATAATATGACTCCTTTTTACTATTAAGATATACAAGTTTGTACTATACAAGTATTATATCAAATGTAAATAATTCAAATGGAACAGATAGTCTCAATCGCAACATTCCAAGGTAAACAGTCAAGATGATTTTTATCTTTAATTCTCACAGTTGCATCTTTAAAAACTAAATAGCATCTTGTACTTCTATTTTTATTTACTAATTTACAATTTATATAATTAAATATGAATTGAATTGAATTATATTGCAACTGTACTATTATATAAATTGTTATGTAAATGATTATGCTTTTAATAATTTTAAGCTATTTTAATTTAATATAGTCTAGGATTGCATTTATAATTTAAAGACTAATGCAAAAATCTACTTTTACTCACCAACTTTAGGCAAAATCCCTGACCTTGTAAGATAAGACATAGGTATCCTGTAATTTATATACTTGTTTTGGTTTTGGAGTTACATTCAATAATGCTAAAAGCTTACTTGTGACTCTGTACTCAGAGATCACATCTGGCAGAGCTTGGAATAATCATACATGGTGCTGGAGGAAAGTACTAAATAGAGAAAGGCTGCATGTAAGACAAACACCTTAATGCCTGCATATACTATTTCTCAGTAATAAACACCCTCTGTATTTTTAATATTTTAATATTTCCCCAAATTTTCAACTACAACATTGCTTGATATTATCAATATACAAATCATTAACATTGATCATGGAATTATGTCATACTTGAATTTTGACTAATTCAGAAAATATCTTAAGATTTTATAAACATCTTTTATAGTTCTGTGAGTACATTACATATTGACTTCTGATCAGTAAAATTAGAATACTGAGGGGCCAGCAAGGTGGCGCTAGAGGTAAGGTGTCTGCCTTGCAAGAGCTAGCCAAGGAAGGACCAACCGCAGTTTGATCCCCCGGCATCCCATATGGTCCCCTCAAGCCAGGGGCAATTTCTGAGCGCTTAACCAGGAGTAACCCCTGAGCATCAAATGGGTGTGGCCCGAAAAAAAAAAAGAATTAGAATACTGAGATTTTGTTCGTTAGTTTGGGGGAGATTAAACCCAATGATGCTCAGGGATTGCTCCTGACTCTGCACTAAGAATTACTCCTGGGGAGCTTTGGGGACCATAAGAGATGCAAATGACCATATGACCATGTGAAATTAGGTTGGCCACATGCAAAACAAATTGTCCAACCCACTTGATTATCACTCAGCCTGAAATTGTAGCCTCTGTTCTGATTCTGGGTTCTCTACTTTGTTGTCTATGGAAGGTCCATGCATGCCCATGGTTTAGCTTCCTTACCCTGCAAACAGAAATGATTATAATGGCTCCTCCATATTCATCAAGATCTTATGAAGATAGAAGAAAATTTAAAAAAATCCCTGTATTTTTATATATAATTTTATTCTAGATGTCATACCACCAATATTCTAAAACTAATTAAATAAATAATAGCCAAGTAAATTAATTTTTAAAAAGCTAAAAAGGCAGAAGTTATTGATGGGAATTGAAAACATCAGTAGAATTCATATACATAGAAGGGATTGTTTAATAAATAAATATAGATACTGTATGCATATTCTGGTATGCATGCATATATTTCTTAGCTCTTTGTCATATAAGATGACTTGGAAATAAAGCATATACTTGGTGAATATCTTGATATCTAAATACATTTTTCCATGAAAAGAATTAATACTTATTAAACAAAAGTTAAAGCAAGGGAAAAACTTAAGAATATAAATACATGAGTGAGTGAGAGCTCGGCGCCGTGTCTTCCGAAAGGGGTGGGGGGTGTCGGTGTCGGTGGCAGTCGCCGCTCTGCCACACGTGCATGCGGGGTACTCACTCGCTCACTCTCCGCCAGGAGGGACGGCTTTGGCTTTCTGCAGGTTCAGTTGGCCCACACAATATTAAACAACTGAAGAGATTAAACCAGGTTATCTTTCCAGTCAGCTACAATGACAAGTTCTACAAGGATGTGCTGGAGGTTGGTGAGCTAGCAAAACTTGCCTATTTCAATGATATTGCAGTAGGAGCAGTATGCTGTCGGGTGGATCATTCACAGAATCAGAAGAGACTTTACATCATGACACTAGGATGTCTGGCTTCATTCCGGAGGCGAGGAATAGGAACAAAAATGTTAAATCATGTCTTAAACATCTGTGAAAAAGATGGCACTTTTGACAACATTTATCTGCATGTCCAGATCAGCAATGAGTCAGCAATTGACTTCTACAGAAAGTTTGGCTTTGAGGTTATTGAGCCAAAGAAGAACTACTAAGAGAATAGAGCCCGCAGATGCTCATGTGCTGCAGAAAAACCTCAAAGTCCCTTCTGGCTAGAATGCAGATGTGCAAAAGACAGACAACTGATATATTGCAAATGAACTTTTCTTGCACTTGCTTGTCGCCAAATAAAAAAGAGGCCCATTGGAAAAAAATAAATATAAACAGTATTGTTCATAAAGCAACATTTAAAGTGTTGTAGAGGGGAGATCAGGCGCTCGTAGAGGGGTAACTTGGAATGAAACAAGTTTCCTACATATATGATGTGCACTTGACCAGTAAACTATGTCTCTGGTCCTAAGCTATTATTTTGAATAGGCCTTTCTTGAATGGTTCTGTGCCTTTTTTTTTTTAAATCAAAACTTTATTTAAGTGTTGGCCTGTATCTGGGAGCTCTATTCTTTTTCTACTGCCATCTATGTCAGTTTCTTTTGTTCACATATGCTATTTTTTTATTAAATTTTTTATTTAAGCACCATGATTACAAACATAATTATAGTCGAGTTTCAGTCACAAACAGAACATCCCCCTTCACCAGTGCAACATTCCTACCCCCAATGACCCCCCCTCCCTCCTTCCCATCCCCTGCAGGTATTCGAGACAGGCATTCTACTATAGTTATTTTTTTAAGTTCAGTAAGCTGCTTTTTATTTTCTTTCTTAAAGGATAAGTGTTAGAAAAAATACAGTAGTAAAGTCATGAAAGTAGCAATCGCCATTGTTTGCATAGGTCCAGCAAAATATGGGGAAATGGAAAAAATCCTTGGCCTGATTACAGAACTTTATTGGCATCATACTGACTCAGACTCCAGGAATACCAGTCTGTCCAACCCCTGAGTCATTCTTCATGGTCCCGGTGAAACTTTTTCACACTTTAGCTGTTGTTGGTGTCAGGTTCCTGTATTTAAAGATTCTGGATTCTGTGCATTTCCTTAATTGAAGTCAGGCTGATGTGGAGCATTCTCTGGTTCCACCTCACCATTAGATGTGGAGAGACCTGCCCTGCAAGCAGGTTGTTGCTAAGTCGTCTAGGTGTTGAGAGCACTCTTTGGAGTAAGTAAATGACAGAGCAGTGGTAGGGTCTTCCCTGGTAGAGGTTTGCATCCTGGTAATGTTATAGACAATTGTGGTTGTTTCCTTAGATGGTATCCATTGTTCAGGGGTTTATGGGTAATGCCCATTCTTTTGAGGCCTAAGCCAAATCATTATGCCAATGTTCATGATATAAGTCCTAAATGCATTACAAACTTTGTGTTCCCATCTCTATTAGATAAGAACTTGTTTGCATATATATTATTTTCCCATTTTAATGTGCCTATGCAAAAGAGGAACAATGCTACAAGGTATTGTTGGTGCATCTGGGGGCTGAGGGATCAAGTACAACACTCCCCATAACTTAGTTCTAACATGAATTCTATACAGAGATACTCTTCTACCAGCATTGCTTATTGAACAGATCTCAAAGGGGAAAAGGCAAGCAAAGAAACGAACAAATAAACCAGAAGGCAAAATTGTCACTATATAAGAGGATATTCAAAAAAAGAGTTATAGATGTTAAGGGAATACATCTGAGATACACAAAAGAAATACACATGTTTGTTTCATGTTTTAGAAATAGTCAAGGGGGAGGGTATTGTTTTCCAGACACCACTTTGGTCTGTGATTTGGCCATCTGGAGTCTGTAAACAACTCCCCGCAGTTTCGTATCAGGAAATGTCTTTGAGTGGGGGTGTCTAATTATGGTAGCAAGCACAGGTACCCAGTGAAGGGAGTTGGAGAATAGGAGTCGTTTATAATAGATTTATAGGAACAGAGTTTTGGTTTCTTCTCAGGCTAAGAGTCTATTCTTTCATTTTGGGAGCTTGAGAGAGGATAATAATCTTCTTCAAAAGAAGCTAAGAACTAAGGGTAAAAATGGTTATTTGTAGGGTAATAGACAGTGGGGTGAGAGTAAAGGACTAGAAATAAGCCTGTAAGGTGGTGAGCCAATGGGGGAAGGGAATAATGCAACATAGACATTCTGTATATTGTAAACATAGATAAACACTTATAACATCCTATTATACTATCTATACTGTATAACACAAAGTGGATTAAACTATATGCTATCCTATAAATCTATATACATTTTATACGCAAGGCTATTGCCCCCTCATGGTTTGAGAATGGGGATTAGTGGGAAAGTAAGTTCACCAGTCTCCTCCCCCAGTCCACCACTCTGGTGCATAGTGGGGGGTGGGGGGGTCTGGGGTCCCCTTTAAACTGCTCACTGGAACCCTCCTTGCTGGCTCCCTGGGAAGTGGACGGGGTAACCCTGGGGTTCAGGAGGAAGGAGAGAGAACACTATGGGGGGTGGAGCTAGAGGCTGCATCTTCCCCTAAGCTTGGCCAAAAAGCCTACAGCATGCAGTCATGCCTTCCCCGTGTTGCCTGCTGAAGCTTTCTGCTCCCAGAGAGGAGTTTGGATCTTTGATTATGCTGGAAGCAGAAAGTTGAGCAGTCCCTTCCCCCCAGGTACAGGATGGGAGAGGTCTGGGGTCCCCTTTAAACTGCTTGCCGGAACCCACATATGCTATTTTTGTTAAGTAATTTTAAAGTAGATCTACAGTCAGGAGAAAAATCATCACATTTTGCTATTCTTTTAAGACCATGTTTTTTCCATGTAATGTTTAATCAAAATTATGTGATGTTGATTTAATTTAATTCATTTAATTGGCCTTCCTTACTGGAATAGATAATTATCAGAGTAAAACTTATTTTTTTACTTTATAGTGTAGCCTGTGCCTAGACAAACAAGTAAAACATAGCTGGTAATTGATTAATATATGTTAAGTAGCTTTCCATAGGAAGTTAATCTACTCAAGAGAACCATTATTATCTTTATATATAAAAAATACCCCACAACTTAGATTTACATATTTTAGAGGTGGTGTTTGGGTCACACCAGTGATGCTCAGGATTATTCCTGGCTCTCTGCTGAAAAATCACTCGTGTCCAGAGACAATATGGGATGCTGCAGATTGAAGTCAGGTGGGCCACATGCAAGGCTTAAGATATGAAGTTGTTTAAAATATTTTTATGTTTAAAAATAATTTATTTAAATATCATGATTACAAACATAATTGTAGTTGGGCTTCAGTCATAAGAAGAACACCCTTCTTCACCCATGCAATCTTCTCATCACCAATGCCCCCATCTCATCCTTCCCCCACCCCCCCCACCTGTATTCGAGACAGGCTTTTTACATCCCTCATTCAGTGATATTGTTATGATAGTTCTCAGCGTAGTTATTTCTCTAACTGTACTCACCACTCATTGTGGTGAGCTTCATATCTTGAGCCAGTCCTTCCGGCCCTCCACTCCAGGAATTATTTCAATGTCTTTAGTTTTTCTTAGAACCCATAGATAAGTGAGACTATTTTGTGTGTGTGTGTGTGTGTCTCTCCCTCTGACTAATTTCATTCAGCATAATAGATTCCATGTACAGCATATATAAGAAAATTTTATGACTTCATCTCTCCTGACAGCTGCATAATATTCCATTGTGTATATGTACCACAATTTCTTTAGCCATTCATCTGTTGAAGGGCATCTTGGTTGTTTCCAGAGTCTGGCTACTGTGAAAAGTGTTGTGATGAATATGGGTGTGAAGAAGGGATTTTTGTATTGTATTTTTGTGTTCCTAGTATATATCCCTAGGAGTGGTAAAACTGGACCAAATGGGAGCTCAATTTTCAGTTTTTTGAGGAGTTTCCATATTGTTTTCCATAAGGGCTGGACTAGATGACATTTCCACCAGCAATGAATGAGCGTTCCTTTCTCTCCACATCCCCACTAGCACTGGTTGTTTTCAGTCTTTGTGGTGTGTGCCAGTCTCTGTGGTGTGAGATGGTATCTCATTGTTGTTTTGATTTGCATACCCCTGATGATTAGTGATGTGGATCATTTTTTCATGTGCCTTTTGGCTATTTGTATTTTTTCTTTGAGAAATTGTCTGTTTGTTTGTTCTCCCCATTTTTGATGGTATTAGATGTTTTTTTCTTGTAAAGTTCTTTCAATACCTTGTATATTTTAGATATTAGCCCCTGATTTTATGGATATTGGGTGAATAGCTTCTCCCATTCTGTACGTGGCTTTTGTATCCTTTGAGGTGCAGAAGCTTCTCAGCTTAATATAGTCCCATTTGTGTATCTCTGCTTAGATTTGTTTAGAGAGTGCTTTTTCTTCCTTGAAGATACCTTTAGTTTCAATGTTCTGAAGTGTTTTACCTACGTGTTGTTCTATATACCTATGGTTTCAGGTCTGATATCAAGGTCTTTAGTCCATTTGGATTTGACCTTGGTGCATGGTGTTAGCTGAAGGTATGAGTCTTTTTTCCTTTTTTGCAATTGGCTGACCAGTTGTGCCAACACCACTTGCTGAAGAGGCTTTCCTTGCTCCATTTTGCATTTCTTGCCCCTTTATCAAAGATTAATTGACTGTATAATAGTTGATTTCACTGATCTGAGTGTCTGTCAGATGACTTTTTAACCCATAAAAGCTTCTTAAAAGTCAGGAATCATCTTATATGCAGGTATGCAGCATGCTGAAACTTATAACAGCTTTAGAAAGATGAGTGATCTGCCCTCTGTTACCAACCCAACCCATCCCATCCAGCTGCCAGGTAACATCACTCAGTCCTCTGCTTGTCCTGATTAATCTTTCAGGGAACAGAGAGGAGCTGAGTTACCAAGTGCTACATCCTATCCAGCCACCAGGTGTCATCACTGGTATGCAGTTTTCTGGTGCTCAGTCCTCTGCTTGTCCCTGATCTTTCAGGGCACATAGAGGAGTTGAGTTACTGAGCATTGCATCTTATCCAGCCACTGGGAATGTGGTTTTCTGCTGCTCAGTCCTCTGTTCAGCTTTTATGGGACACAGAGGAGACACTCTGTCTTCCTCTAAGGGTCCTATTAATCACTGCACCCCAGCCTGCTGCTCTAGGAGGTGACCCTCTCTCTGCTCTCAATGTAGATCATAATTTAAAAATCACAGTCACTTACTACAAATGACAAATGTAAAATGATTGTTGGAGCTCCAAAGTCTAGCTTTATTAAATGTATATTGTTATATGTTTAATATAAATGTATAAAGAGGGTCCTACTCTTTTTCTTTTACTTGTTTTTAATTTCCATTTTGTGTGAGTTAACAGCAAATGGCAAATACAGCCCAAACCCTATATTTTAACAGGAAAAGTTCGGTGTCGTCTTATAAGCCCAGTCATCTTATATGCCAGAAAATACGGTATTATGGTTGTTGAGCAAAAATAAATCAAAGGGAGGACCAATATTAGGTGATTTCACTCATCTAAGAAACAAAAAAGGCAATAATATTAAATAATAACACACTCTTGATCTTGGATTACAAAACTAATACTATCAAACAAGGGGCTGAGAAAGGTAGAAATAAAGAAGTGGACTAGAATTAACACAAGGACACATTGGTATAGGGTCTTGAGTATTTTGTTGGTAGTGAGGTGCAGTAACTATATATCAAAACCATAAATGTTAACACTATTGACCTAAGTAAATAAATCAATATATTCTCCAGAAAAAATACATTTTTAAGACCCAGTGTTAGTCAAAAGAAAAAAAAAATTTTTCAATTCAAAACCTAGGCTTAACACAATTAACTTTATCATTAATAAGTTATTTAACTTCTGCTTTTATAAAAGTTTTGAGTGTTTTGCTACGTAAAGGGTAAGTAATCCAGTGTTGTTTATTTATTTACTTGTTAAAAGGTTATTTCTGAACTGTGATATAAAGTACTTGAGAAACATTTGTTAGTAAAGATCTATTTTTCTCCTCAATTTTATAAAATGTGAGGCTGGAGAGATAGCATGGAGGTAGGGCATTTGCCTTGCATGCAGAAGGTCAGTGGTTCGAATCCCGGCATCCCATATGGTCCCCCGAGCCTGCCAGGAGTGATTTCTTTTTTTTTTCTTTTTTTTTTTTTAACAAAAATACACATTTTACTGTATTTAACTGATATTTGTTCTTTCTTTGTTTATGGTTAACAAGTGATTAGGACAATAAAATTATAAGAACAAAGTAATGAGAAAGACCAAATTTTTTTTAACCAATGACATAAAATATTCTAACATAATTTAATATCATGGAGTAAATAGTGACTCCACCAAAGGTTTAGTTAGGATACCTTGCTTACTTACTTAGCAAAAAGTCCTGCCAATAATATTGAAGAATCCTGTCTTTTAAACTGTTGCAATAATAAATATTTATGAAACACCAAGTGACAGACATTGATAAAATTACCTTATAAATGTTATTTCTTGGTAAAATTTTGCAATATTGAGTGGGGAAAATATAAATTCTGTTTTGCTCCCATAGTTCTATAATATGATGAGTACTAATCTAAAAATATAAGCTAAATCAGAGGTCCTAAGCACTAACAAATATTATTATTAATAACAATTTCTTTGAAATATTTTATATATTTTTTCTAATTTTTTTTTATTTTTTTATTTTTAATTATGAGAACAAGGATGCAAAGAAAGAGGACAAGGTAAAGTTACAGTGGAAGGACAATCACCCATAACATAATTCTCAGAAGTCCCCTTGCTGATATCTTGACTTTGAAATTTCAGCCAAAGAGCATTAAGATAAATAAGAAAGAATCCATGTACAATTACTTTGTCCCTCAAGTCCCCAGATTGTAACACATTATAATATTTCTTAACAGCACACAAGGCAATCTAAAGCTATAAAACTTAGGTAACTCCTTAAACATTACAGGCATAGTATTTTTTTACATTTCCATATACATGCATATTAGCTTAAGTTAACCTCAAATTTTAAGTGTGTTCTTTTTAAGGATTAGAGTCAAAGGAGCACAGTAAAAATGGTGTTAAAGTGGAAATTGTCAGGAGTGATTTCTGAGTGTAGTGCCAGGAGTAACCCCTGAGCGCTGTTGGGTGTGACCCAAAAACCAATAGATAGATAGATAGATAGATAGATAGATAGATAGATAGATAGATAGATAGATAGATAGATAGATAGATAGATAGATAGATAGATAGATATAGATATTATATTTATATATAAAATGTATGTCATCATGTTATTTGAGGAGAATTTTTTCTTTTTTAAATTTCTTATTATAGTTTAGGCAGCATGCTGATAATAGTATCAATGTTTGTGACCTTGTTGTCAGTAATTACGACATCTCACCAATGCCAACATATTCAAGATCCTTTCTAACACTCTCATTGTGAGCAATGTGTCTGGAGATTGTGGTTAGTCCTTACTTCACAATTGTCTTCCTTGAAACACAGCTCAGGGCCAGAGTAGTAGTCCAGTGGTAGGGCACTTGGCTTGCACTGAGCTGAGTTTGATTCTTAGCATCCTTTATGGTACCTCAAGCCTTACCAGGAGAGGTCCCTGAGCACAGAGACAGAGGTCACCACCTGGTGTGGCCCCCAAACCAAACCAAACCGACACCACCAACAACAAAATTCCTTAGCTCATTTTTCTTGATCATTTATTTCTGAAGAAGTTTGAGATTAATAATTAGAAACTCAATGAAATACAGCTGTTTGTTTTGGTCAGCTCTAAATTTTACAGCTAACCTTGACCATTTTTCATGCATTTTGGAGTCTCTGTCATATTTTATTCGAACTCAACTCAGCCATACAATGATGAAAGTTTTGGAAAAGATAACCTGCAAATTGCATACACAAACAGATTTCTCTCAAATTCACAGAGACCTCTAAGCTGCTGGTAGCTTAGGTCTATTTTGAATACTATGTAAGAAATTTGGCTATAGGAATATAAAGAACTGAAGAGAGAAAAGACAATATAAGTAATTTTTTTAATAATTTTTATTTTGATCATAGTGTCTTACATATTGTTGACAATAACATTTTAGGTACATATTTACATAAAACCAGGGGGGATTCCCATCACCAAATTGTCCTCCTTACACCTCCGTTTTTGTCCAACCTCCCATTTCCTCTTCCCTCACCCCCAGGGCGGCTAGAATATGTGGTCCCCTCTGTATCCAACCCACTACTTAGTAGTCTTGCACCTGTTTGGTCTTGATGCCTCCCTTATCTCCCCCTCTAACTGTAGGCAGGACTAGCTAGTTCAAGTTGCATGGTTTTGCCTGAAAAAGAGAAGATAAATAAACTGGGGTAAGAGTCTAATACTCCAAAAATGGATGGAATCCTTCTAGAGGCTCTCATCATCGATTTGGGAGATGAAGGAGAAAAAGAAGGTGAAACACTCCACCAGTACCAAAAAAAGTGTCAATTATCCAGTGAGGACTCCAGCTATATCGATAAGCACCACAAAAAAAAGACGAAAAACAAAACAAAACAAAACAAACAAAAACAAACAAACAAACCAAAAACACGCCATGGTCTTGAAATAAGAAACATGGCATAGCACATAACGAAAGAAGAGAAAAGAAGAGAAAAATATAAGTATAAGTAATTTTTTAATCTTTACCTCCTTGAGCACAGCATCAGTGCCTATTCCAGAAGGCCAGGAAGGCAATGCTTTCTTGCACAACATGAAGATTGAACATAATAAAAAATAAAAGAAAGTATGCATTGCTTTTAAAAGCTTGGTGCTTCAACAATGCAAAAGTTTATTTCCTGACATTTTACTATTAAGAATTTGATACAGGGCCTGGAGAGATAGCACAGCGGCGTTTGCCTTGCAAGCAGCCGATCCAGGACCTAAGGTGGTTGGTTTGAATTCTGGTGTCCCATATGGTCCCCTGTGCCTGCCAGGAGCTATTTCTGAGCAGACAGCCAGGATTAACCCCTGAGCAATGCCGGGTGTGGCCCAAAAACAAACAAACAAACAAAAACAAAAAAACCAACAAACAAAAAAAGAATTTGATACAGGGGCTGGAGCGATAGAGTAGCAGTAGAGTGTTTGCCTTGCAAGCAGCTGACCTAGGAAGGACCTAGATTCAATCCCCAGTGTCCTATATGGTCCCCTGAGCCAGGAGTGATTTCTGAGTGCATAGCCAGGAATAACTCCTAAGTGTCACCAGGTGTGGCCCCCAAACCAAAAACCAACCAACCAACCCCCCCCCAAAAAAAAACCTCCCAAGAATTTCATGCAGTTGGAGTTATACCATTTTATGTATGCATATTAATATACAATATCCCGGGACCAGAGTGGTGGCGCAAGCTGTAAGATGTCTGCTTTGGGGACTGGGAGGGTGGCACTAGAGGTAAGGTGTCTGCCTTGCAAGCGCTAGCGTAGGACGGACCTCGGTTCGATCCCCCGGCATCCCATATGGTCCCCCCAAGCCAGGGGCGATTTCTGAGCGCATAGTCAGGAGTAAGCCCTGAGCGTCAAACGGGTGTGGCCCAAAACCCAAAAAACAAACAAACAAGATGTCTGCTTTGCACATGCTAGCCTAGGATGGACAGTGGTTCAATCCCCCAGCATCCCATATAGTCCCCCAAGCAAGGAGCAATATAGCCAGGAGTAACACCTAAACACCAGGTGTGGTCCAAACCAAACAAAAACAAAAACCAATATCCCTATGTAGGGATTATTTGATCAATATGTATTATTGTATGTCTATAATATACATATATAGTTTCTTCAACATTTTAGTAAACTTTTTCATAAGTACTTATTTGGAAAAAATAAATGGGCAACGAAGTAATAGTAAAAAAAATATGAGGGGCCCGTAGCAAGTAGAGTTTTTGCCTTGTATGCAGCCGCCATCCCCAGCTTCCCATATGGTCTCCCCCACACTACCAGGAGTAGAGCCAGGAGTAACACTTGAGCCCCTAAGCAAAATAAAACAAAACAAAAACAAGCTATTAGGATTTATTTTTAAATAGTCAAAGAATTCCTGTGGTCAATAATAAGTTGACATTTTCTTCTAATACTGTGCATCTTCCATCTGGTCTTGAACTAGCATCAAGTTCTAGTTTCAGAAATCTTGTTTTCCTGAATAGTAAGTACCATTTTGTATCCTAGATAGTTATACTGTGAATAAAGAGTAAATTCATAATTATTAAATCTTCACTTCATAATTTTGCCAATGCTATTTAATTCTGACAATTATTCTCAAGTTATTATATTATTTTTATTTAAACTTTGGTCTTAAAACTCTAATGACAGGGATTGGATAAATAATCTTGGGGTAAAAGCACATGCCTTGTATGTGGCTATAGATTGAGTCACTGAATTTTACTGAGCCTTCTTTTTTTTTTTTAAAAATTTATTTAAGCACCTTAATTACATACATGATTGTGTTTGGGTTTCAGTCGTGTAAAGAACACCACCCATCACCAGTGCAACATTCCCATCACCAATGTCCCAAGTCTCCCTTCGCCCCACCCGACCTCCGCCTGTACTCTAGACAGGTTCTCCATTTTCCTCATACATTCTCATTATTAGGACAGTTCAAAATGTAGTTATTTCCCTAACTAAACTCATCACTCTTTGTGGTGAGCTTCCTGAGGTGAGCTGGAACTTCCAGCTCTTTTCTCTTTTGTGTCTGAAAATTATTATTACAAGGGTGTCTTTCACTTTTCTTAAAACCCATAGATGAGTGAGACCATTCTGCGTTTTTCTCTCTCTCTCTCTGACTTATTTCACTCAGCATAATAGATTCCGTGTACATCCATGTATAGGAAAATTTCATGACTTCATCTCTCCTGACAGCTGCATAATATTCCATTGTGTATATGTACCACAGTTTCTTTAGCCATTCGTCTGTTGAAGGGCATCTTGGTTGTTTCCAGAGTCTTGCTATGGTAAATAGTGCTGCAATGAATATAGGTGTAAGGAAGGGGTTTTTGTATTGTATTTTTGTGTTCTAGGGTATATTCCTAGGAGTGGTATAGCTGGATCGTATGGGAGCTCGATTTCCAGTTTTTGGAAGAATCTCCATATCGCTTTCCATAAAGGTTGAACTAGACGGCATTCCCACCAGCAGTGGATAAGAGTTCCTTTCTCTCCACATCCCCGCCAACACTGTTTATTCTCATTCTTTGTGATGTGTGCCATTCTCTGGGGTGTGAGGTGGTATCTCATCGTTGTTTTGATTTGCATCTCCCTGATGATTAGTGATGTGGAACATTTTTTCATGTGTCTTTTGGCCATGTGTATTTCTTCTTTGTCAAAGTGTCTGTTCATTTCTTCTCCCCATTTTTTGATGGGGTTAGATGTTTCTTAACCTGCTTGTGAACCCCCTCCCAAACACACACAAAGACCATGGAATAAAACTCCAAGAGCAAAAAAATCTTTCCAAAATTATCAGCCCAAAAATGCAGTTCAAATTCGGTGCTCTAACTGGAGTCTTTGGCTTTACAGGCCACCATGCTGCTTTGTGGGATGTGGAGAGGGTCAAGCTGTGAAGAGCAGGGTTGAAAAAAAGACCAAAGGTTAGCAGATCCATTAGAAGCTGGGCAATCTTTAATTCTTTAGAGCAACCCTTCTCTTCTTGCTCTCTCTGTTGTGCTGCTTGTTGATAGCCATTGGTTGCATTAGAGAGCTTCTTATCTTCTCTTACCTTGCAAATCAGGGCAGAGAGGAACAATGACACCTGCCTTTGTATATCTTGGCAAGTTCACAGGGCACTGGTGAAATTTCCTCATGTAATTACTCATAGCAAGTTCCAGAGATTTGGAAATTGCTCTCACTGCTACCAACTTCCGGTACCAACATGAAAATGTACCCCCATAAATCTTTTTTTTTTTTTTTTTTTTTTTTTTTTTAATTTTTATTTTTAATTATGAGAACAAGGGTGCAAAGAAAGAGGACAAGGTAAAGTTACAGTGGAAGGACAATCACCCATAACATAATTCTCAGAAGTCCCCTTGCTGATATCTTAACTTTGAAATTTCAGCCAAAGAACATTAAGATAAATAAGACAGAATCCATGTACAATTACTTTGTTCCTCAAGTCCCCAGATTGTAACACATTATAATATTTCTTAACAGTACACAAGGCAATCTAAAGCCATAAAACTTACGTAACTCGTTAAACATTACAGGCATAGTATTTTCTTACATTTCCATATACATGCATATTAGCTTAAGTTAACCTCAAATTTTAAGTGAGTTCTTTTTAAGGATTAGAGTCAAAGGAGCACAGTAAAAATGGTGTTAGAGTGGCAATTGTTGTTTGCATAGGCCCACCAAAATATGAGGGACATGGAAAGAAATAACCTTGGCCTAAGTACAAAGAGACCAGACCCCTGAAGTTTCTTGGCACAAGACGAAGTCTAGGCTCCAGGCAAGCTAGATCGTCCAATCCAATACATTGTCTGTAGTGCCAACACACTTTTATTTTTCACACAGTCTCTGTTGTTGGTATCATGTTTCTGTATTAAAGATCCTGGAATCTGCATATCTTACATTGAAGTCAGGATGTGGAGCATCCTCTCCTTTCACCTCACAATCAAAGGGCAATGCAGGGAGCCCTGTCCTGTAAGCAGGTCGTTGTTGTTGTTAAGTCTTCTCAGTGTTAAGGGAAGTCTCTTTTGAGCAGGTCGAGGTCTGAGCAGTGTAGGTCTTCCGTGGTAGAGGATTGCTTCCAGGTGATGTTATAGACCAGCCTGGATGTTTCGTGGATGGCTTTCCTGGTTCAGGGGAGAATGGAATATGCCCTTTCTTCTGAGGTCTGTGCCAGGTCGTTATGTCAGTGTTCAGGGTGTAAGGTCCCTTTGCACTACAAGATTTGTGTGTTCCAATCTCTATTAGATAGGATCTTATTTGTATTTATACTATTTTCCCATTTTAATGTGCCTATGCAAATAAGAAGCAATGCCACATGGTGTTATTGGCGCATATGGGGGCCATAAGAACAATTACAATGATTCCCAAGACATGGTTCAATCATAAGCATTAAACTGGGAGACTCTTCCACCAAAATTCCTTGTTAAACAGCTCAAAAAGAGAAGATAAAAAGTGGTTAGAATCATCACTGTATAAGACAACATTTAGTAAGAATTATAGCTGTCAGAGAAAAAACACAAAATATTCTAAAGAAATACGTGTCCATTTTATGTATCTTGAAACAGTTTGGGGTTGTCACACACAATGCACAGCTTTGGACTGTGATTAGGATTGTACACTACTGAAGTTAAAAAGAGTAAACTAGGTTAGTGATGTTTGAGAGGGGGTTAGAGAGTTAAGGAGTAAAAAAGAGCTTTGTAGGGGTGTGGGAAAGGGGAGAATACAAAATAAACATTCTGTATACGGAAAACATAACATAAGAATAAGGAATATTCTGATTACATGAAGTACATGAAGTACGCGCGGGGGCATGAGCCCCCGCGCGGTTCTGTAATTCTTGGATGCCTAGGGAGGAATTTCTCACCCCCTCCCCCCAGGGCCCGATTAACCAGGCGTGGCCCTGAAGACCCGCCTGGTGTGGGGGGAATCTTGTTCCCCTGGACTAAGTGGTCAGCCCAGGGGTCCTATGGCTAGCTGTCCTGCCCAGAGCCCCCAACATACCAGGCAAACACACCAAGAAATCCTGGCATTCGGAGTGTTCTGAGCCCAGCCAAGCCTCTGTAGGTTTTGGATGCCTAGGAAGGAATTTCTCACCCCCTCCTCCCAGGGCCAGATTAACCAGGCGTGGCCCTGAAGACCCCCTGGTGTGGGGGAAAACATGCTCCCCAGGACAAAGTGGTCAGCCCAGGGGTCCTATGGCTAGCTGTCCTGCCCAGAGCCCCCAACATACCAGTCAAAAGCCCACGAAATCCTGGCATGTGGAGTGTTCTGAGCTCAGCCAAGCCTCTGTAGTTCTTGGATGCCTAGGGAGGAATTTCTCACCCCCTCCCCCCAGGGCCCGATTAACCAGGCGTGGCCCTGAAGACCCGCCTGGTGTGGGGGGAATCTTGTTCCCCTGGACTAAGTGGTCAGCCCAGGGGTCCTATGGCTAGCTGTCCTGCCCAGAGCCCCCAACATACCAGGCAAACACATCAAGAAATCCTGGCATTCGGAGTGTTCTGAGCCCAGCCAAGCCTCTGTAGGTTTTGGATGCCTAGGAAGGAATTTCTCACCCCCTCCTCCCAGGGCCAGATTAACCAGGCGTGGCCCTGAAGACCCGCCTGGTGTGGGGGAAATCATGCTCGCCTGGACAAAGTGGTCAGCCCAGGGGTCCTATGGCTAGCTGTCCTGCCCAGAGCCCCCAACATACCAGTCAAAAGCCCACGAAATCCTGGCATGTGGAGTGTTCTGAGCTCAGCCAAGCCTCTGTAGTTCTTGGATGCCTAGGGAGGAATTTCTCACCCCCTCCCCCCAGGCCCGATTAACCAGGCGTGGCCCTGAAGACCCGCCTGGTGTGGGGGGAATCTTGTTCCCCTGGACTAAGTGGTCAGCCCAGGGGTCCTATGGCTAGCTGTCCTGCCCAGAGCCCCCAACATACCAGGCAAACACACCAAGAAATCCTGGCATTCGGAGTGTTCTGAGCCCAGCCAAGCCTCTGTAGGTTTTGGATGCCTAGGAAGGAATTTCTCACCCCCTCCTCCCAGGGCCAGATTAACCAGGCGTGGCCCTGAAGACCCGCCTGGTGTGGGGGAAATCATGCTCGCCTGGACAAAGTGGTCAGCCCAGGGGTCCTATGGCTAGCTGTCCTGCCCAGAGCCCCCAACATACCAGTCAAAAGCCACGAAATCCTGGCATGTGGAGTGTTCTGAGCTCAGCCAAGCCTCTGTAGTTCTTGGATGCCTAGGGAGGAATTTCTCACCCCCTCCCCCCAGGCCTGATTAACCAGGCGTGGCCCTGAAGACCCGCCTGGTGTGGGGGGAATCTTGTTCCCCTGGACTAAGTGGTCAGCCCAGGGGTCCTATGGCTAGCTGTCCTGCCCAGAGCCCCCAACATACCAGGCAAACACACCAAGAAATCCTGGCATTCGGAGTGTTCTGAGCCCAGCCAAGCCTCTGTAGGTTTTGGATGCCTAGGAAGGAATTTCTCACCCCCTCCTCCCAGGGCCAGATTAACCAGGCGTGGCCCTGAAGACCCGCCTGGTGTGGGGAAATCATGCTCGCCTGGACAAAGTGGTCAGCCCAGGGGTCCTATGGCTAGCTGTCCTGCCCAGAGCCCCCAACATACCAGTCAAAAGCCCACGAAATCCTGGCATGTGGAGTGTTCTGAGCTCAGCCAAGCCTCTGTAGTTCTTGGATGCCTAGGGAGGAATTTCTCACCCCCTCCCCCCAGGGCCCGATTAACCAGGCGTGGCCCTGAAGACCCGCCTGGTGTGGGGGGAATCTTGGTCCCCTGGACTAAGTGGTCAGCCCAGGGGTCCTATGGCTAGCTGTCCTGCCCAGAGCCCCCAACATACCAGGCAAACACACCAAGAAATCCTGGCATTCGGAGTGTTCTGAGCCCAGCCAAGCCTCTGTAGGTTTTGGATGCCTAGGAAGGAATTTCTCACCCCCTCCTCCCAGGGCCAGATTAACCAGGCGTGGCCCTGAAGACCCGCCTGGTGTGGGGGAAATCATGCTCGCCTGGACAAAGTGGTCAGCCCAGGGGTCCTATGGCTAGCTGTCCTGCCCAGAGCCCCCAACATACCAGTCAAAAGCCCACGAAATCCTGGCATGTGGAGTGTTCTGAGCTCAGCCAAGCCTCTGTAGTTCTTGGATGCCTAGGGAGGAATTTCTCACCCCCTCCCCCCAGGGCCCGATTAACCAGGCGTGGCCCTGAAGACCCGCCTGGTGTGGGGGGAATCTTGTTCCCCTGGACTAAGTGGTCAGCCCAGGGGTCCTATGGCTAGCTGTCCTGCCCAGAGCCCCCAACATACCAGGCAAACACACCAAGAAATCCTGGCATTCGGAGTGTTCTGAGCCCAGCCAAGCCTCTGTAGGTTTTGGATGCCTAGGAAGGAATTTCTCACCCCCTCCTCCCAGGGCCAGATTAACCAGGCGTGGCCCTGAAGACCCGCCTGGTGTGGGGGAAATCATGCTCGCCTGGACAAAGTGGTCAGCCCAGGGGTCCTATGGCTAGCTGTCCTGCCCAGAGCCCCCAACATACCAGTCAAAAGCCCACGAAATCCTGGCATGTGGAGTGTTCTGAGCTCAGCCAAGCCTCTGTAGTTCTTGGATGCCTAGGGAGGAATTTCTCACCCCCTCCCCCCAGGGCCCGATTAACCAGGCGTGGCCCTGAAGACCCGCCTGGTGTGGGGGAATCTTGTTCCCCTGGACTAAGTGGTCAGCCCAGGGGTCCTATGGCTAGCTGTCCTGCCCAGAGCCCCCAACATACCAGGCAAACACACCAAGAAATCCTGGCATTCGGAGTGTTCTGAGCCCAGCCACGCCTCTGTAGGTTTTGGATGCCTAGGAAGGAATTTCTCACCCCCTCCTCCCAGGGCCAGATTAACCAGGCGTGGCCCTGAAGACCCGCCTGGTGTGGGGGAAATCATGCTCGCCTGGACAAAGTGGTCAGCCCAGGGGTCCTATGGCTAGCTGTCCTGCCCAGAGCCCCCAACATACCAGTCAAAAGCCCACGAAATCCTGGCATGTGGAGTGTTCTGAGCTCAGCCAAGCCTCTGTAGTTCTTGGATGCCTAGGGAGGAATTTCTCACCCCCTCCCCCCAGGGCCCGATTAACCAGGCGTGGCCCTGAAGACCCGCCTGGTGTGGGGGGAATCTTGTTCCCCTGGACTAAGTGGTCAGCCCAGGGGTCCTATGGCTAGCTGTCCTGCCCAGAGCCCCCAACATACCAGGCAAACACACCAAGAAATCCTGGCATTCGGAGTGTTCTGAGCCCAGCCAAGCCTCTGTAGGTTTTGGATGCCTAGGAAGGAATTTCTCACCCCCTCCTCCCAGGGCCAGATTAACCAGGCGTGGCCCTGAAGACCCGCCTGGTGTGGGGGAAATCATGCTCGCCTGGACAAAGTGGTCAGCCCAGGGGTCCTATGGCTAGCTGTCCTGCCCAGAGCCCCCAACATACCAGTCAAAAGCCCACGAAATCCTGGCATGTGGAGTGTTCTGAGCTCAGCCAAGCCTCTGTAGTTCTTGGATGCCTAGGGAGGAATTTCTCACCCCCTCCCCCCAGGGCCCGATTAACCAGGCGTGGCCCTGAAGACCCCCCTGGTGTGGGGGGAATCTTGTTCCCCTGGACTAAGTGGTCAGCCCAGGGGTCCTATGGCTAGCTGTCCTGCCCAGAGCCCCCAACATACCAGGCAAACACACCAAGAAATCCTGGCATTCGGAGTGTTCTGAGCCCAGCCAAGCCTCTGTAGGTTTTGGATGCCTAGGAAGGAATTTCTCACCCCCTCCTCCCAGGGCCAGATTAACCAGGCGTGGCCCTGAAGACCCGCCTGGTGTGGGGGAAATCATGCTCGCCTGGACAAAGTGGTCAGCCCAGGGGTCCTATGGCTAGCTGTCCTGCCCAGAGCCCCCAACATACCAGTCAAAAGCCCACGAAATCCTGGCATGTGGAGTGTTCTGAGCTCAGCCAAGCCTCTGTAGGTTTTGGATGCCTAGGAAGGAATTTCTCACCCCCTCCCCCCAGGCCTGATTAACCAGGCGTGGCCCTGAAGACCCGCCTGGTGTGGGGGGAATCTTGTTCCCCTGGACTAAGTGGTCAGCCCAGGGGTCCTATGGCTAGCTGTCCTGCCCAGAGCCCCCAACATACCAGGCAAACACACCAAGAAAACCTGGCATTCGGAGTGTTCTGAGCCCAGCCAAGCCTCTGTAGGTTTTGGATGCCTAGGAAGGAATTTCTCACCCCCTCCTCCCAGGGCCAGATTAACCAGGCGTGGCCCTGAAGACCCGCCTGGTGTGGGGGAAATCATGCTCGCCTGGACAAAGTGGTCAGCCCAGGGGTCCTATGGCTAGCTGTCCTGCCCAGAGCCCCCAACATACCAGTCAAAAGCCCACGAAATCCTGGCATGTGGAGTGTTCTGAGCTCAGCCAAGCCTCTGTAGTTCTTGGATGCCTAGGGAGGAATTTCTCACCCCCTCCCCCCAGGGCCCGATTAACCAGGCGTGGCCCTGAAGACCCGCCTGGTGTGGGGGGAATCTTGTTCCCCTGGACTAAGTGGTCAGCCCAGGGGTCCTATGGCTAGCTGTCCTGCCCAGAGCCCCCAACATACCAGGCAAACACACCAAGAAATCCTGGCATTCGGAGTGTTCTGAGCCCAGCCAAGCCTCTGTAGGTTTTGGATGCCTAGGAAGGAATTTCTCACCCCCTCCTCCCAGGGCCAGATTAACCAGGCGTGGCCCTGAAGACCCGCCTGGTGTGGGGGAAATCATGCTCGCCTGGACAAAGTGGTCAGCCCAGGGGTCCTATGGCTAGCTGTCCTGCCCAGAGCCCCCAACATACCAGTCAAAAGCCCACTAAATCCTGGCATGTGGAGTGTTCTGAGCTCAGCCAAGCCTCTGTAGTTCTTGGATGCCTAGGGAGGAATTTCTCACCCCCTCCCCCCAGGGCCCGATTAACCAGGCGTGGCCCTGAAGACCCGCCTGGTGTGGGGGGAATCTTGTTCCCCTGGACTAAGTGGTCAGCCCAGGGGTCCTATGGCTAGCTGTCCTGCCCAGAGCCCCCAACATACCAGGCAAACACACCAAGAAATCCTGGCATTCGAGTGTTCTGAGCCCAGCCAAGCCTCTGTAGGTTTTGGATGCCTAGGAAGGAATTTCTCACCCCCTCCTCCCAGGGCCAGATTAACCAGGCGTGGCCCTGAAGACCCGCCTGGTGTGGGGGAAATCATGCTCGCCTGGACAAAGTGGTCAGCCCAGGGGTCCTATGGCTAGCTGTCCTGCCCAGAGCCCCCAACATACCAGTCAAAAGCCCACGAAATCCTGGCATGTGGAGTGTTCTGAGCTCAGCCAAGCCTCTGTAGTTCTTGGATGCCTAGGGAGGAATTTCTCACCCCCTCCCCCCAGGGCCCGATTAACCAGGCGTGGCCCTGAAGACCCGCCTGGTGTGGGGGGAATCTTGTTCCCCTGGACTAAGTGGTCAGCCCAGGGGTCCTATGGCTAGCTGTCCTGCCCAGAGCCCCCAACATACCAGGCAAACACACCAAGAAATCCTGGCATTCGGAGTGTTCTGAGCCCAGCCAAGCCTCTGTAGGTTTTGGATGCCTAGGAAGGAATTTCTCACCCCCTCCTCCCAGGGCCAGATTAACCAGGCGTGGCCCTGAAGACCCGCCTGGTGTGGGGGAAATCATGCTCGCCTGGACAAAGTGGTCAGCCCAGGGGTCCTATGGCTAGCTGTCCTGCCCAGAGCCCCCAACATACCAGTCAAAAGCCCACGAAATCCTGGCATGTGGAGTGTTCTGAGCTCAGCCAAGCCTCTGTAGTTCTTGGATGCCTAGGGAGGAATTTCTCACCCCCTCCCCCCAGGCCTGATTAACCAGGCGTGGCCCTGAAGACCCGCCTGGTGTGGGGGGAATCTTGTTCCCCTGGACTAAGTGGTCAGCCCAGGGGTCCTATGGCTAGCTGTCCTGCCCAGAGCCCCCAACATACCAGGCAAACACACCAAGAAATCCTGGCATTCGGAGTGTTCTGAGCCCAGCCAAGCCTCTGTAGGTTTTGGATGCCTAGGAAGGAATTTCTCACCCCCTCCTCCCAGGGCCAGATTAACCAGGCGTGGCCCTGAAGACCCGCCTGGTGTGGGGGAAATCATGCTCGCCTGGACAAAGTGGTCAGCCCAGGGGTCCTATGGCTAGCTGTCCTGCCCAGAGCCCCCAACATACCAGTCAAAAGCCCACGAAATCCTGGCATGTGGAGTGTTCTGAGCTCAGCCAAGCCTCTGTAGTTCTTGGATGCCTAGGGAGGAATTTCTCACCCCCTCCCCCCAGGGCCCGATTAACCAGGCGTGGCCCTGAAGACCCGCCTGGTGTGGGGGGAATCTTGTTCCCCTGGACTAAGTGGTCAGCCCAGGGGTCCTATGGCTAGCTGTCCTGCCCAGAGCCCCCAACATACCAGGCAAACACACCAAGAAATCCTGGCATTCGGAGTGTTCTGAGCCCAGCCAAGCCTCTGTAGGTTTTGGATGCCTAGGAAGGAATTTCTCACACCCTCCTCCCAGGGCCAGATTAACCAGGCGTGGCCCTGAAGACCCGCCTGGTGTGGGGGAAATCATGCTCGCCTGGACAAAGTGGTCAGCCCAGGGGTCCTATGGCTAGCTGTCCTGCCCAGAGCCCCCAACATACCAGTCAAAAGCCCACGAAATCCTGGCATGTGGAGTGTTCTGAGCTCAGCCAAGCCTCTGTAGTTCTTGGATGCCTAGGGAGGAATTTCTCACCCCCTCCCCCCAGGGCCCGATTAACCAGGCGTGGCCCTGAAGACCCGCCTGGTGTGGGGGGAATCTTGTTCCCCTGGACTAAGTGGTCAGCCCAGGGGTCCTATGGCTAGCTGTCCTGCCCAGAGCCCCCAACATACCAGGCAAACACACCAAGAAATCCTGGCATTCGGAGTGTTCTGAGCCCAGCCAAGCCTCTGTAGGTTTTGGATGCCTAGGCCATAAATCTTAAGAATGAAGCCAATCCTTAAAATACACCATGATATTGTGACTAAAGGTGTATTCAAGAAAAAAACAGCACTCTTCAATTGGAAGCAGAGATAAACAGATGGAAATATATTAAGCTGAGAAGCTTCTGCACCTCAAAGGAAGTAGTACCTAGAATACAAAAAGTCACCCACAGAATGGGAGAAATTATTCACCCAATATACATCAGATAATGGGCTAATATCTAAGATATACAAGGTACTGACAGAACTTAATAAAAAAAAAAGCATAACCCCATCAAAAATGGGAGAAGAAATACAAACGGCCAAAAGACATATGAAAAAATGATCCACATCACTAATCATCAGGGAGATGCAAATTAAACCAACAATGAGGTACCATCTCTTGCCACAGAAACTGGCACACATAGCTAAGAATAAGAACAAATCCCATCCAGGACATCCTTAATACTGCTCAGACACCAACAAGTGCCAGTTCTAATATGATATCCTGACAACAAGGAAAGTGGGAACAACTTGACCTAAGAGCAAGTTACCCTACCTCACCAGCTAATGATAAGATAAAATCAGAAGACTTGTCACCCTTTGGTCTGTCCAAATGCCAAGATCACGATTTACAGATGACTGGCTGATAGAACCATGACCAGACTGTTTGTATCCTGGGACCAATAAAAAAGCCCTAGTCTAGGGTTTGAGCTACGACCTGCACAACAACCATGATCTTTAGTTCTAATTGCAACAGAATGGGTCTTCTGGAAACATAACAAAAGACACTATCCCAGGCCCCATCCTAGGATCAGCGCAAAGACCAAGACCATCAACATAGAAGACGGATTAAAATGACACTGAGGGAACAGAACTTCTAGAACCACAAAGAAAGACTTCATCATAAGTTCCACTCCTTGACCTGTGCAGATACCGAGATCTCTAGGTACAGAGGTCTGATTTTATCACCCAGGACGGAGCAGAAGTCTTCCATACACCACAAAAGCACCAAGGGGAGAGTAAATGAACCTGAAATGAGTTAATAGTTAATTCCATGACAATATACTTCAAGGGTGGAGAAACCCTGTATCTCTAAGGCCAAGGGAATTCCTTTTCGAATGACCCCAATATTTACTGTGCCTGTGCAGGAGGGAAGGAAAAAGAAAAAAAAAGGCAAAAAGCACAAAACAATTTTTTTATTTATTTATCTAGTTTTTGTCAATTTCTTTGTTTTGGTGTGGTTATTGAAGTTGTTGTCTCCATTTATATTTATTTATTTATTTTCTTCTTTTCTTCCTTTATGTGCTCTGCCATGTTTTTTATCTCAAGACCATGACTTTTATGTGGTGCTTATCTTTATTGTTGGAGTGCTCAGTGGATATTTTATTTGACACTTCTTTTAGTACTGTTGTGGTGTTTCACCTTCTTTTCCCCCTTCGTCTCTCAAACCTAGGATGAGAGCCTCTAGAAGGACTCCTCCCATTTTCGGGATATTTGATTTTTTCCCCAGTTTACTACTTTTCTCTTCTTCAAACAAAATCACATAACTTAAACTATCTAGTCTAGCCTCCCAATAAGAGGGGGAATTAAGGGAGGTACCAAGACCAGACAGGTGTAAGACCACTAAGTAGTAAACTAGGCACAGAGGGGACCACTTATTCTAGCAGCCCCAGGGGTGAGGGAGGAGGATATGGGAGGTAGGACGGGAATGAAAGCGGAGGGAGGACAATTTGGTGATGGGAATTCCCCTGATTTAATTTAATATGTACCTAAAATATTATTGCCAATGATATGTAAGCCACTATGATTAAAATAAAAAATATATTTAAAAAAGAACAATAAGTGATAGCGGGGATGTGGAGAGAAAGGAACTCTCATTCCACTGCTGGTGGGAATGCCCACTAGTCCAGCCTTTATGAAAAACAATATAGAGATTCCTCAAAAAAACCTGGAAATTGAGCTCCAGAAATATGATTTAGTTCTACCACTCCTAGGGATATACATTAGGAACACAAAATACAATTAAAAAAATCCCTTCCTCACACCATATTCATTGCAGTGCTGTTTATAGTAGCCAGACTCTGGAAACAACCAAGTTTCCCTTCAACTGATGAATGGCTAAAGATACTTGGTACATATACACAATGAATATTATGCAGCTGCCAGGAGGGATGAAGTCATGAAATTTCCCTATGAATGGATGAACATGTAGTTTATTATGCTAAGTGAAATAAATCAAAGGGGGAGAAAGATAAACAGAATAGTCTCACTCATCTATGTTTTTTTTTTGGGGGGGAGAGGGAGTTTGGACTACACCAGTGATGCACAGGGATTATTCCTGACTACATGCTCAGAAATAGCTCCTGGCTTAGGAAGCCATATGGGAACCAGGGGATCAAACCACAGTCTGTCCTAGGTCAGTTGTGTGCAAGGCAAATGCCCTAAATGCTGCAACACCACTTCGGCCCCTCATCTATGGATTTTAAGAAAAATTAAGGACATTATTGTAATAATTCCCAGAGACAATAGAGATGAGGGCCAGAAGAACTGGCTCACAATATGAAGCTCACCACAAAGAGTAGTATTGCAGTTAGGGAAATAACTACACTAACAACTATCCTGACAATGTTAATGAGTGAGAGAAGTAGAATACAGGTCTTGAATACAGGCAGGAGTTGGGAAGAGGGAGGGGTTTTGGTGGTGGGAATGTTGCTTTGGTGATGGGGGTATTCTATTTATATTTGAAACCCAAATACAATCATGCTTGTAATCATAGTGCTTAAATAAAATTTTTATTAAAATATCTCTAGAAATTATTCTGACATTGATAAACAAAATCACAATATCATAGCAAAGTTTTTGAATCATAGTAAATAAAGTAAAAAAGAAAGCAAAAAAAAAAAAAGAAAAGAATGAAGCCATTCCTTGGTAGTGCCATTTCTGTATCTTTTTAAGATAGGTTACTGTATTGTGCTGTACTTAAAAAATCCAGTTGGATGGTGCCATTTGTTTCCTGATGATTTCTGACATGTGTCAGTAAGTGGCTTAGCACTAGACACCTTTCATTTTAATTATTGTTGTTGTTTCAGTGCTTCTCCAACAATTTTTATAGAGATTTATATGGTATGATGATAATTCAGGCAAATCACTCTAGCAGAGACCTTTTAGTTTTGTGGATAGAACACAGTATGTATAAGAAATAATTATTCTGTGTTTTTTCTCTCCTGGTCAAAAAAATCTTAAAGATCACAAGAGACATAGGACAATGAGAATCTTATGACAAAAAGTTTGCAAGATTTCTCTTTTTTCTATATCTTCTGTAACCACTTATTCCTCTTTTTTTCCATAATAAATCTTCTAGCAAGTATAAAGTAAATTTTACTGTGGTTTTCATTAGAGTTCTCTAGTGATAAACAAAAAAGAACTGTTTTGCTGATGTTTATTGGCATTCTTATGTTTTATATAGAAAACTGTTTACTTAGATTCTTTGAAGTCAATGCCCTAAAGTTTTCACTACTACACTGTTACCTATGGTTTTGTTATGAGTGGCAATATTATATCTAAATACTGTCCTTTTATATATTTATTAAGAATTTTATCAGAAAATATCATTACTCAGATATCTTTTAACATATATTTATAACCTTTTCAAATTATTCATGTTGTTGTAATGCATTATATGTAAATTGAACCATCATTGGAGTAAATCATATTTCATTGTGGTGTATGTTTCTTACCTGTAGTGTTAAATTTGGTCTGAAACTACAGTACTTTGGACTTTTTCTTGATACTCACATGGAGAAATATGTCTCCATGATTTAGTCTTACAAAATTCTGTGATTCTAAGAATTTACCTATTTAATCTAGGTTGTCACTTGACATTCAGCTTTATCTGTTCTTTTGTTTAGTTTTTTTTATTAATATCTTTATTTAAACACCATAATTACAAACATATTTGTAGTTGGGTTTCAGTCATAAAACAGCACACTCCCTTCACCAATGCAACCATACCACCACTAATGCCCCTCATCTCTCTCCTTCCCCACCTCCTACCTGTCTTAATGACAGGCATTTTATTTCTCTCACACACTCTCATTGTCATGATAGTTGTTGGTGTAGTTGTTTCTCTGCACACACAAATCTTTGTGGTAGTTCATATCATGGGCTGTTCCTTTCAAATCTCATATCTATTGTCTCTGGGTACTATTACAATACTTTCCTTTATTTTTTACAAACCCACAGATGAGTGAGATTATTTTGTGTCTATCTCTCTCCTTCTGACTCATTTCACTCAATGTAATAGTTTCTATGTCCATACATGCACAGAAAACTTTCATGACTTCATTTATCCTGAGAGCTGCATAGTATTCTATTGTGTATACCACAGCTCCTTTAGCCACTCATCTGTTGTTGGGCATCTGGATTGTTTCCAGATTCTGGCTATTGTAAATAGAGCTGTAGTGAACATAGGCATGCAGAGGGCATTTTTATATTGTGTTTTGTGTTCCTAGGAGTGGTATTCTGGATCATATGGGAGCTCAATTTCCAATTATAAATATTTATTTAAAGAAAATGTATCACCTGAGACCTCTAGACACAGAGGTCTGATTGTATCACCCAGGACAGGTCAGAAGTCTTCCACACACCACAAAAGCACCACCGGGAGAGTAAATGATCCTGAACAGAGTCTATAGTTGATCCCATGACAATATACTCCAAGGACGGAGAAACCCCATATTTCTTAGGCCAAGTGAATTCCTCTTCGAATGACCCCAATATTTACCGTGCCAGGGCAGGAAGGAAAAAACAAAAATACAAAAAGCACAAAACCTCGGTTATTTTTTATGTATTTTTTTATCTTCATTTATTATTATTATTATTATTATTATTATTATTATTATTATTATTATTTTTATTTACCTATCTATCTTTGGTAGATTTCTCTGTTTGGGTGTGATTACTGAAATTGTTGTCCCCAGTTATACTTATTTTTTTCTCTTCCTTTCTTTTCTTTCTTTATGTGCTATGCCATGTTTCTTATTTCAAGACCATGGCGTTTTTGGTTTTGATTTGTTTTTGTTTGTTTGTTTTTGTTTTTGTCTGTTTTTCTTTGTTTTATTTTTTTTTTGTTTTTGTTTGTTTGTTTTTTGTGGTGCTAATCGATATAGCCGGAATCCTCACTGGATATTTGACACTTCTTTTGGTACTGGTGGAGTGTTTCGCCTTCTTTACCTCCTTCATCTCTCAAAGTGTTGATGAGAGCCCCTAGAAGGATTCCGCCCATTTTCAGCATATTAGACTCTTACCCCAGCTTATTACTTTTCTCTTTTTCAAACAAAACCATGCATCTTGAACTAGATAGTCCTGCCTACAGTTAGAGGGGGAAATAAGGGAGACATCAAGACCAAACAGGTGCAAGACTACTAAGTAGTAGGTCAGATACAGAGGGGACCACATATTCTAGTCGCCCTGGGGGTGAGGGAAGAGGAAGTGGGAGGGAGGACAAAAATGGAGGTATAGGGAAGACAGTCTGGTGATGGGAATCCCCCTTGATTTTATGTAAATATGTACCTAAAATAATATTGTCAACAATATATAAGCCACGATGATCAAAATAAAAATTATATTTAAAAATGTATCACATAGTTGAATAACTGATTATAATACATTTGTTTCAGGATGACAAAAGGCAAAGTTATTAAGCAATAGAAAGAGAATAGAGAATTAAAGAAAATGGAAAAAGTAGGAGAGAGAGTTCATTAGCAGTTATATTTGTGAAAAGTATTGTATCACTAATAAAGTCATTAATACAATAGCTGAAGGTTTTAGTATGCTCCCTTTTTGTTTTTAGAGATGGGAGATACACTAGGAAAAGGTGTGTATATGTGACAGTTGTCATTTGTGTAGGCACAGCAAAATATAAAAGAAATTGGAAAGAAAGATCTTTGGCCTAAAAATCAGGGAGATCTTACCCCTTAAGTATTTTGGCATAAGACTAACTCAAGGGCCCGGAGAGATAGCACAGCGGTGTTTGCCTTGCAAGCAGCCAATCCAGGACCAAAGGTGGTTGGTTCGAATCCCGGTGTCCCATATGGTCCCCCATGCCTGCCAGGGGTGATTTCTGAGCAGACAGCCAGGAGTAACCCCTGAGCACCGCCGGGTGTGTCCCAAAAACCAAAAAAAAAAAAAAAAAAAAGACTAACTCAAGGCTTCAGGCATACTCTGTTGTCCAACCCCCAAGTCATTTTCAGTGGTCAGATCTTCAACCTCACAGTTGTTGCTGCCAGGTTTCTGTAGTTATAGACCCTGGTCAGTACAGGCCTTACGTAAGAGCTTTTCCCTCCTTTGCATTATTCCTTTTCCCCCAAAATGTTGTTATTCTTCCCTATAATACTCATAATTATACGTTGCCTCTAGGACAGGAAAGAGGATGCAGTAGACTCACTGAATGACAGGGTATATACAGGGTATATACTGCCTATACAGTTCTCATTATCATATCACGTATTTTCTAGAATGCTCTATTCAGGGTAGCCTTTCCCCAGTAAAGTTTACCCTCACTAAACAGGATAGGACCATAATATGGAAAACCTTTCCTGACTTTAACCATTTCTTCTTTCGCTTTCTCTTCCTTTTTTAAATTTTATGTCCCATCTCACCTGGGTTGTTTTTTTTTAACTGTAACCCATGGATTCATCACATGAGTATATATATTCACCATACTAATGGCTGTCTAATGTTCATCAGTAGTAGATATAATATTAGTTTCATGGTATAGTCTCCCCAGACAGTGCTCATTACCCTGTCACTTGTTTATTTAGACTTGAAAACCATGATTGTTCTTAAGAATGCTCCATACACAACTTAAACTATGAAGCATTTCTTCAATCTAGTTTACCCTTACCAAACATGATCAGCCTAAAAGAAAAAAGGGGGGAGAGCTTTCTTAGAGTAGGAGTAGCTTGATTGCCTAAAACAAAAGTTTGTGGACCCTTTTGTCTTGTCCACCAAACATGGATGACCAGGGAGGGCTTGTTTGCCAATGGGGTTAAATTATTTTCAAAAAAAGCAGAGGCCAACTACTTGTCAAACGCATTTGGGATTTACTTGTTGACGAAAGACACCCGAAGTCACTTTGCTTGCCAGTGTGTCAAAGGCTAACTTTGCTTATTGCAAAACCACATTTTATTTTGCACCAAATCCAGTAGTTTGGAAGATGAAACACAACAGTACTGCTGTTTTTTAGACTGTATGGGATCTCAAAACGGTGCCTACCATTGTTTCTGACTTGGGAGCTGACCATAAATGTTCCTCCCTTTTAGGTATATACTGTAAAATAAAAATTCTTTACTTATGGCTGTGAAATTTTCTTTTCTTTCTTTTTATAGTGGGGGAAGTATTTTTAGACTGCATTTGGCTGTAATTGGGAATTACTCCAGACTCCATTTAGGAGTCATTCCTGATGGTTTTCAGGCAACCTAAGTGGTGGCTGGGAACCAAACTAGGGTCAGGTGTGTACAAAGCAAAGCCCCCTACCTATTGTACTATCTGTCCAGTCCCTGGACTGGGCAATTTTCAAATTTTCTGTGTTTCAAGGCAAATAATGCTGTGCACAAGGTTTTTAAGAGAAAAATTCCTTTTCTTTACAGTTGACTTTTCTGTGCTTAATCCACTGGCTCTTTTTTCCCCCTAGGCATCTAGCTGAGTATAGAGCCTACTCAGAGCTCTATACCTGCAAGGATTACTGGTAGAGATCAAACCTGGGATGGCAACTTACCTGCTGCACTTTCTACAGCCCTGGATCTCAGTGTTGAATTCTGGGGCTCAACTCTTCTGTAACAAATGGAAAAATTGGGTTATTGTGTATAAGACACAAGTCCCCTATGCTTATTTTACTCCACAAGAAAAGTTATGCTTCTTTAAGATTCCTCCCAACTGAGACTCACTATCCCTGAAGTAGTGTTGGTTTGGTGAGAGTATATCTCTTTCTCTTCTCTGACTCAGTGTTGTTGTATTTGTTTGTGGTGTTAGCCATGGAGACACACAGATGGTACTCAGGGCTTACTCCCAACTCTGTACTTAGAAATCATTCCTTGGAAGCTTTCAAGGGACCATATATGGTTCTGGGGATTGAACTGGCATCAGCGTATCCAGCCCTATACTATTGCTGCAGCTCATTGCTATCTTCTAATTCTTGATTGTAAAAACTCCATTTTCAAGCTTTTTTTTCTGAGATTATTAATTCATATTTAGTTGTATATTTGGCATTTCTATTGGAAGGAGTGTGTGCTGTCTCTTGAGTTCTTATGTTGTATCTTGAATTTTTCTGCTCATATTATCATTTTTCAACATCTATCTTTATTTTTCTAATGCAACTGTAACATAATGTAGTACATTTCATTTATATTTTTACTAAAAATAATTTCTGTTATTAAATATTGTGAAGTTATGATGTTAATAGCTACAAATAAACATATGGGTTGTGATATTTTATTATTTACTAAGTGCCAAAACTTTTCTTTCAAAATCAGTTTGTACAAATTTTGAAAAGAATGTTTATGAACTATGGTGCTATAGTTCTGTGAAGATGTGAGCTTAAAAATATAATTAGATGGGGCTGGAGAGATAGCATGGAAGTAAGGCATTTGCCTTTCATGCAGAAGGATGGTGGTTTGAATCCCGGCATCCCATATGATCCCCTGAGCCTGCTAGGGGCAATTTTTGAGCATAGAGCCATGAGTAACTCCTGAGCGCTGATAATAGCGTCCACTAGAGACCTGCAGTGCACAGGGCGAGGAGTGCTCCCAGGGCACGGAGACCCGAGAGAAGAGGTTCTAAAGGTGCTGGAGCTGCTTGGACACAGGGTGGGTGGAATTTCTTTAGTGTTTTTATTTATTTAAACATCTTGATTACAAATATGATTCCGATTAGGTTTCAGTCATGTAGAGAACACCCCCCTTCACCAGTGCAACATTTCCACCACCAATGTCCCAAATCTCCCTCCATCCCATCCTACCCCCACCTGTACTCTAAACAAGCTTTCCAGTTCCCTCATTCATTCACATGATTATGGTAGTTCTCAGTGTAGTTATTTCTATAACTGCACTCACCACTCTTTGTTGTGAGCTTCATGAAGTGAGCTGGAAGTTTCAGCCCTCTTCTCATTGTCTCTGAGAATCGTTGCAATGATGACTTTTATTTTTCTTAGAACACATAGATGAGTGAGGCTATTCTGCATCTCTTACTCTGAATTATTTCACTCAGCATAATAGACTCCATGTACATCCATGTATAGGAAAATTTTATGACTTCATTTCTACTGACGGCTGCATAAGATTCCATTGTGTATATGTACCACAGTTTCTTTAGCCATTTGTCTGGTGAAGGGCATCTTGGTTGTTTCCAGAGCCTGGCTATTGTGAATAGTGCTGCAATAAATATAGGTGTGAGGAAGGGGTTTTTGTATTGTATTCTTGTGTTCCTAGGGTATATCCCTAGGAGTGGTATAGCTGGATTGTATGGGAGCTCAATTTCTAGTTTTTGGAAGAATCTCCATATCGCTTTCAATAGAGGTTGGACTAGAAATCATTACCACCAGCAGTGACTAAGAGTTCCTTTCTCTCCACATCCCCGCCAGCACCAATTGTTCTCATTCTTTGTGATGTGTGCCAATCTCTGTGGTGTGAGATGGTATCTCATCGTTGTTTTGATTTGCATCTCCCTGACGATCAGTGATGAGGAGCATTTTTTCATGTGCCTTTTGGCCATTTGTATTTCTTTTTTATCAAAGTGTCTGTTCATTTCTTCTCCCCATTCTTTGATGGGATTAGATGTTTTTTCTTATAAAGTTCCATCAGTGCTTTGTAAATTTTGGATAGTAGCTCCTTATCTGATGGGTATTGGGTGAATAGTTCTCCCACATGGTGGGTGGCTCTTGTATCCTGGGCACTATTCCTTTTGAGGTGCAGAAGCTTCTCAGCTTAATGTATTCCCATCTGTTTATCTCTGCTTCAACTTGTTTGGAAAGTGCAGTTTCCTCCTTGAAGATGTCTTTAGTCTCAATGTCATGGAGTGTTTTACCGACATGTTATTCTATATAGCTTATGGTATCAGGTCGATATCAAGCTCTTTAATCCATTTGGATTTTACCTTCATACATGATGTTAACTGGGGGTCTATGTTCGCTTTTTTGCAAGTGGCTAAACAGTTCTACCAGCACCACTTGTTGAAGAGGTTTCCCCTGCTCTACTTAGAATTTCTTACTCCCTTGTAAAAATTATGTGATTGTATGTCTTGGGAACATGGTCTGAGAACTCAAGCCTATTCCACTGATCTGAGGGTCTATCTTTATTCCAACACCATGCTGTTTTGATAACTATTGCTTTGTAGTACAGTTTAAAGTTGGGGAAAGTAATGTTTCCCATACTCCTTTTCCCTAGGAGTGCTTTAGCTATTCGAGGGTGTTTATTGTTCCAGATAAACTTCATTAGTGTTTGATCCACTTCTTTGAAGAATGTCATGGGTATCTTTAGAGGGATTGCATTAAATCTGTACAATGTTTTGGGGAGTATTGCCATTTTGATTATGTTAATCCTGCCAATCTATGAGCAGGGTATGTGTTTCCATTTCTGTGTGTCCTCTCTTATTTCTTGGAGCAGGGCTTTATAGTTTTCTTTGTATAGGTCTCCACGTCTTTGGTCAAGTTGACTCCAAGATAATTGAGTTTGTGTGGCACTAATGTGAATGGGATTGCCTTCTTCAGGTCCATCTTTTCCCTATCATTATTGGTGTATAAAAAGGCCATTGATTTCTGTGTGTTAATTTTGTAGCTTGCCACCTTGCTATAAGTCTATTGTTTCTAGAAGCTTTTTGGTAGAGTCTTTAGGGTTTTCTAAGTAGAGTATCATGTCGTCTGCAAACAATGAAAGCTTGACTTCTTCCTTTCCTATCTGGATTCCCTTGATATCTTTTTCTTGCCTGATCGCTATAGCAAGCACTTCCAGTACTACGTTGAAGAGGAGTGGTGAGAGCAGACAGCCTTGCCTTGTACCGAAATTTAGAGGAAAGGCTTTTAGTTTTTCTCCATTGAGGATAATATTTGCCATTGGCTTGTGGTAGATGGCTTCAACTAGATTGAGAAAGGTCCCTTTCGTTCCCATCTTGCTGAGAGTTTTGATCAAGAATGGGTGTTGGACCTTATCAAATGCTTTCTCTGCATATATTGATATGATCATGTGATTTTTATTTTTCTTGTTGTTGATGTTGTGTACGATATTGATAGATTTATGGATGTTAAACCATCCTTGCATATCTGGGATGAAACCTACTTGGTCGTAGTGTATGTTCTTATTGATGATGCATTGGATCCTATTTCCAGGATTTTGTTCAAGTTATTTGCATCAGCATTCATCAGAGATATTGGTAATTTTCTTTTTTGGCAGCATCTCTGTCTGGTTTTGGTATCAAGGTGATGTTGGCTTCATAAAAGCTGTTTGGCTGTGTTCCCGTCTTTTCAGTTTCATGGAAGAGCCTGGCTAGGATTGGTAGTAGCTCCTCTTGAAAGGTTTGAAAGAATTCATTAGTAAATCCATCTGGGCCTGGGTTTTCCTTTTTAAGCAGCTGTTTGATTACAGTTTCAATTTCCTTTGTAGTGATGGGGGTGTTTATATATGCTATATCCTCCTTACTTTAATTGTGGAAGGTTATAAGTGTCCAAGAATTTATCCATTCTTCTAGGTTCTCATGTTTAGTAGCATAAAGTTTCTCAAAGTAGTCTCTGATTACCCTTTGAATCTCTGAGATATCTCTCGTGATCTCCTCCTTTTTATTTCTAATACAGGTTATCATGTTTTTTTTCTTTGTGAGTTTTGCCAATGGTCTATCAATGGTCTATCAATCTTGTTTATTTTTTCAAAGAACCAACTTCTGCTTTTGTTGATCTTTCAGATTGTTTTTTGGGTTTCCACTTTATTGATTTCTGCTTTCAGCTTTGTTATTTCCTTCTGTCTCCCTATTTTTGGTTCCTTTTGTTGTTCATTTTCTAATTTTGTGGGCTGCATCATTAAGTTATTCAGGTATGCCCTTTCTTCTTTCCTGATGTGTGCTTGCAAAGCTATAAAATTTCCTCTCAGGACCACTTTTGCTGTGTCCCATAGATTCTGGCATTATCATTTGTTTCCAGGAAAGTTTTGATTTCCACATTATTTCATCTCGGAACCACTGGTTGTTTAGTAGCAGGCTGTTTAATTTCCAATTGTTAAAGTTTTTCTTCTGCGTCCCTTTGTAGCCTGCAAGATTTCTATCCTCTTGATTTTATGAAGGTATGTTTTATGTGTCAGCATGTGGTCTATCCTGGAGAATGACCCATGTACATTGGAGAAGAATCTGTATCCAGGTTTTTGGGGTGGAGTGTCATAGATAGATAGATAGATAGATAGATAGATAGATAGATAGATAGATAGATAGATAGATAAATATAGCTACTAGTCCTCTTTCTTCCATTACTCTTTTCAGGGTTAGTATGTTTTTGTTGGGTTTCAGTCTGGTTGACCTATCAAGTGTTGACATGGCTGTGTTGAGGTCTCCCACAATTATTGTGTTATTATTGATGTCTTCTTTCAGATTTGTCAGTAATTGTATTAGATAATTTGCTGGTCTCTCATTGGATGCATATATGTTTAATAGTCTGATTTCTTCCTGTTGAACATATCCCTTGATTAGTACATAGTGTCCAGCTTTGTCCTTTACAACTTTTCTGAGTATAAAGTTGGTGTCATCTGATATTAATATGGCCACCCCAGCTTTTTTAAGGGTGTTGTTTGATTGGATGATTTTCCCCCAGCCTCTGATTTTGAGTCTCTGTGTGTTTTGACTATTCAGGTGTGTCTCTTGTAGGCAGCAGAAAGTTGGATTTATCTTTTTGACCCATTTTGCCACTCTGTATCTTTTTTTTTTTTTTTTTTTTTTTTTTGGTTTTTGGGCCACACCCTGTGACGCTCAGGGGTTACTCCTGGCTATGCGCTCAGAAGTTGCTCCTGGCTTCTTGGGGGACCATATGGGATGCCGGGGGATCGAACCACGGTCCGTCCTAGGCTAGTGCAGGCAAGGCAGGCACCTTACCTCCAGCGCCACCGCCCGGCCCTGTATCTTTTAATTGGTGAATTTAGTCCATTGACATTGAGGGGGATGATTGTCATAGGATTTAATGTCATCTTTGTAGAGAAGTTTGCTGTGTTTATTGGTCTCTCTTGTCTTAAAATAGACCTTTCAGTTTTTCATTTAAGTCTGGTTTTTCATCTGTGAAGTTTCTGAGCTGTTATTTATCCATGAAGCTATGTGTCCTTCCTTCAAATCTGAATGTGAGTCGGGCTGGGTGCAATATTCTCGGTGAGGCATCCATTTCATTCAGTCTTGTCACAATATTCCACCACTGTCTTCTGGCCTTGAGAGTTTCTTGTGACATGTCTGCTGTAAGTCTTAGGGATCTTCCTTTGAATGTAATTTCCCTTTTTGATCTTGCTGCTTTCAGTATTCTATCTCTATCTGTGGGATTTGTCATTTTAACAAGGATGTGTTTTGTGGTGGTTTTTTTTTGAGGGGGGGGGGTCTCTTTTAGCTGGTACTCTTCGGGCATGCAGGATTTGATTGCATGTAGTCTTAAACTCTGGGAGTATCTCTTTGATAATGTCTTTGACAGTTGATTTTTCCTAGAGATCTCCTACTGGGTTTCTGGGACTCCAATGATTCTTATGTTGTTTCTGTTGTTTATCAAAAACTTCTATTTTCATCTGTTCACATTCCTTGAGTACTTTTTCCATTGCCTGATCATTTGTCTTAAAGTTCTTTTCCAATTTCTTCTGCTTTGTTGAGTTTTTCTGCATCTCATTTTCCAGCATGCCGATTTTGTCCTCAGCTGCTTTAACCCTGCTGGCGAGGCCATCTACTGAGTTTTTCAGTTCAGCTACTGTGTTTTTCAGATCTGTTATTTCAGTTTGGAGCTTTCTGTTTTCTGTCTGTATTTTGTTCAGATCGATCTATGCTTTATTTGAGTTCTACAAACATCTTCCATATTGCTATTCTAAATTCCTTGTCTGAGAGGTTAATTAGATGGTCAAAGTTTTTTAGGTCACCCAAGCTATCATCTTCATTCTCTGTGCATGTTGATTGCCTGAGAGGTTTCCCCATTTTCCCGTTTGTAGTGTGATTTTTTTCTGCGTGTTATGGTGGGGTTCATTGGCTTCGTGGCTGCACTCTTCTGGAGCCTCTGGGACTGTTATTTTTCTGGGCCCTTTTTGGCCCATTCCCAAGAGGTTTTGGAGAGAGGACAGTGGAAAATCACACACAGGCAACACTCACAGTCGGGAATCACTGGGTGGGTGTAGATTTGCCCAGCCTGACGTCACAAACAGGTGACCTTTCTTTCTGCAGAATATTGCAGATAGCTGGTTTTCATGGTCCGACAGAGTTCTTTGGTTCTCTGGCCCTTGGGTGAGCCTCTGGGAGTGCTGTTTTTCTGGGCCCTTTTCGGCCCACTCCCAAGAGGTTTTGGAGACAGGACAGTGGAAAAAGACACAGGCAACACTCACAGTCGGGAATCACTGGGTGGGTGTAGATTTTCCCAGCCTGACGTCACAAACAGGTGACCTTCCTTTCTGCAGAATACTGTGGATAGCCAGTTTTCATGGTCCAACACAGTCCTTTGATGCTCAGGCCCTTGGGTGAGTCTCTGGGAGTGCTATTTTTCTGGGCCCTTTTTGGCCCACTCCCAAGAGGTTTCGGAGACAGGACAGTGGAAAAACACACACAGGCAACACTCACAGTCGGGAATCACTGGGCAAGTGTAGATTTTCCCCGATTGGGTGTAATTTTGGCCCCAACACCACCAGTCGAAATCTGGGGTATCTTCAGTTGACCTCAGGGTGGAGTGAAGAGTAGACAAGGCCATCATGATAAGCCATCTGGACGTGTGATGATCAGAGCTGAGATGCTTCCCTGACCTCTACCCTACAGTGCTGAGGTAATTATGTCAATTCAATTAAAATTTAAGACAGCAGAGAGACTGAAAGGACCTGACCTGTGCCTGTTTCTCTACTCTTCTGTCTCCTAAACCTCTCTGAGAGGGCTGTGAAGGGCCCAGCAAAACTCTCTCCTAGTGGTGCCCAAGCAGAAAGGACAAGAAAGACTGAGTTAGTGTAAATCGGCTATCAGTGGTGCCTTGGCAGGTGAGAGGAATCTTCCCCTGCTGTGAGATAACCAACTGGGAGAGACTGAGGGGGCCTGTTGCCTGTGTGTGTTTCTTAACTCTTCTGTCTCCTGAACCTCTCCTAGGAGGGCAGAGAAAGGCCCAGAAAAAACTCTCTCCTAGAGGATCCAGAAGAGCATGGCTGCTTCGTGGCCTTGTGCTCTTTCTAATTAATGAACCCCACCATGAAACATAGAAAAAAATTACACTACAATTGTGACAATGGGGAAACTTCTCAGGCAAACACCATATACAGAGAATGAAGATGATAGCTCTGATTATCAAAAAATACCAATCACCTGAGTAATCTATCTGATAAGTAGTTTAGAGTAGAAATATGGAGGATCCTCATGGAAATCGAAGAAAACATATCTCTAGCTGAACAGAACACAAGGATAGAAATCAGAAAACTCCAAACTGAAATAGCAGATCTGAAAAACACTGTAGCTGAACTGAAAATCTCAATGTGAAGCCTCTCCAACAGGATAACAGCAGCCAAGGACAGAATCAGTGAACTGGAAGATGAAATGCAGAACAACATAACACAGCAGAATAGATTAGAAAAGAACCTTAAGGCAAATGATTATACAATAGAAAATGTACTCAAAGAATAAGAACAGATAAAAACAGAAGTCTGTGATAAATTCAACAGAAACAATATAAGAATCATTGGAGTCCCTGGGCCCAGGAAGGGGATCCCAGGAAGAATCATCAGTCAAAGACATTATCACAAAGAAACTCCCAGAGTGAAAGACTGCATGCAATTAAATCCTGCATGCCTGAAGAGTACCAGCTAAAAGAGACCCAAAGAAAAACACCCTAAGACACATCCTAGTCATAATGATGAATCCTACAGATAGAGATAGAATACTGAAAGCAGCAAGATCAAAAAGGGAAATTAGATTCAAAGGAATGTCCATAAGATTTACAGCAGACATGTCACAAGAAACTCTCAAGGCTAGAAGACAGTGGTGAGATATTGTGACAAGACTGAATGAAATGCATGCTTCACCTAGAATATTACACCCAGCCTGACACACGATCAGATTTGAAGAAAGGATATATAGCTTCATGAATAAACAACAGCTCAGAGACTTTAGTTTAGAGATGCAAAACAAGCCCTAAAGGAAAAACTGAAAGGTCTACTTTAAGACAAGACAGACCAACCGACACACCAAATTTATACACAAAGATGACATTAAATCCCATGATAATCATCCCCCTCAATGTCAATGGACTAAATGCACCAATTAAGAGACACAGAGTGGCTAAATGAATCAAAAATATAAATCAAACCTTCTGCTGCCTACAAGAAACACACCTGAATACTCAGAACAAACATATACTCAAAATCAAAGGCTGGAGGAAAATCATCCAAGGAAACAACACCCTTAAAAAGCAGGGTGATATATTAATATCAGATGACACCAACTTTATACTCAGAACAGTGGTAAGGGACAGAGATGGACACTTTGTACTAATCAAGGAATAAGTGCAACAGGAAGAAATCACACTACTGAACATATACACACCCAATGAGGACCAGCAAAATATCCAATACAATTATTGACAAATTTGAAAAAAGACATAAATAATAATATAATAATTGTGGGAGACCTCAACACAGCCCTGTCAACACTTAATAGGACAACCAGATTGAAACCCAACAAAAATATACTAGCCCTGAAAAAATATGGAACAAAGAGCCAAGTAGACATATATATATATATATATATATATATATATATATATATATATATATATGACACACAATCCTCAGAAACCTGGATACACATTCTTCTCCAATGTGCATAAGTCATTCTCCAGGATAAAGCACATGCTGGCACATAAAACTTACCTCCATAAAATCAAGAGAATAAAAAATTTTGCAGGCTACCTTCACTGACCACAAAGCTTTGAAATTAGATGTGAACTACAAAGGGACACAGAAGTAAAATTTAACACCTGGAAATTAAGCAGCCTAATACTGAACAACCAGTGGGTCTGAGATAAAATCAAAGAGGAAATCAAAACTTTTCTGGAAACAAACGACAATGAAGATACAAAATATCAGAATCTATGGGACATAGAAAAAGTAGTACTGAGAAGAAAATTTATAGCTTTGCAAGCACACATCTGGAAGAAAGAAGGGACATACCTGAATAGCTTAATGACGTAGCTTATAAAATTAGAAAATGATAAACAAAAAGAATAAAAAATAGAGAGACAGAAAAAAATAACAAAGCTCAGGGCAGAAATCAATGAAGTGGAAACCCAAAAAACAATAGATCAACAAAAGCAGAAGTTGGTTCTTGGAAAAATTAAACAAGATTGATAGACCATTGGCAAAATTCACAAAGAGAGAGAGAGAGAGAGAGAGAGAGAGAGAGAGAATTGATAACTCATTGTAGAAATGAAAAGGGGGGTCATTACAAATATTGCAGAGATTAAAAGGGTAATTAGAGACTACTTTGAGAAAATCTATGCCGCTAAACATGAGAGCCTAGAGGAAATGGATAAATTCTAGAACTCTTATTACCTTTATGGTTGAATAAGGAGGATGTAGCATATATAAACACCCCAAAACTATTGAGGAAATTAAAAATATAATCAAATGTTTGCTCTAAAACAAAAGCCAAGGTCCAGATGGATTCACAAATTAATTCTTTCAAACCTTTTAAGAGGAACCACTACCAATCTTGACCAGGCTTTTTCATGAAATTGAAAAAATGGGAACACTTCCAAATAGCGTTTATAAAGCCAATATCACCTTGATACTTAAAGCAGACAAAGATGCTGCCAAAAAAAGAAAATTACAGACAAATGTCCCTGATGAACATAGATGCAAAGATCCTCAACAAAATCCTGACAAATAGGATCCAATCCCTCATCAAGAAGATCATTCATGATTAAGTAGGTTTCATCCCAGGAATGCAAGGACGGTTTAAAAATCTGTAAATTTATCAACATAATACACAACATCAACAACAAGAAAAATAAAAATCACATGGTCATATCAATAGGCTCAGAGAAAGCACCTGATAAGGTCCAACACCCATTCTTCCCCCCCCCACACACACACACTATCACAAATTATGCAGTCTAGTTTCCCACATTTGGGGAAATTGCAGGGGTCAGCACATCCGGAGTGCAATGGATAAATCTCACACTGGGGAAAACACCTTCGTGACCATGGTATCTCCCTTGCCAGGTAAGTATTCCAATACCCATTACGATAAAAAAAAAAAAGTCTCAGCAAGATAGGAATGAAAGGAACTTTTATCAATATAGTTAAGTCCATCTACCATAAGCCAATGCAAATATTATTCTTAATGAAGAAAAACTAAAAGCCTTTCCTCTATATTCTGGTACAAGACAAGGCTGTCCTCTCTCACCATTCCTATTCAACATAGTACTGGGCGTGCTTGCTATAGTGATAAGGCAAGAAAAAGATATCAAGGGAATCCAGATAGGAAATGAAGAAGTCAAGCTCTCACTGTTTACAGATGACATGATACTTTACTTAGAAAACCCTAAAGACTCTACCAAAAAGCTTCTAGAAAAATAGATTCATATAGCAATGTGGCAGGCTACAAAATTACCACAAAAAATCTATGGCCTTTTTATACATCAATAATGATAGGAAAGAAATAGACATTAAGAAAACAACCCCATTCACATTAGTGCCACACAAACTCAAATATCTTGGAGTCAAATTGAATAAAGACATGAAGGACCTATACAAAGAAAACTATAAAGCCCTGCTAAAGAAATAAGAAAGAAAAGCTGGAAATGAAAACACATACACTGCTCATGGATTGGCAGGATTAACACCATTAATAATGGTAATACTCCCCAAATAATTGTACAGATTTTATGTGATCCCTTTAAAGATAACCATGAAATTCTTCAAAGAAGTGGATCAAACTCTTCTGAAATTAATTTGAAACCAAAAACACCCTCAAATAGCTAACTCAATATTTGGAAAAAGGAATATGGGAGGCATTACTTTCCCCACTTTAAACTGTATTACAAAGCAATAGTTATTAAAAAAAAAAAAGAATGATGTTGGAATAAAGACAGACCCTCAGATCAGTGGAATAGGGTTGAGTACTTAGAGAATATTCCCCAGGCATACAATCACCTGGTTTTTGATAAAGGAGCAAGAAATCTTAAAGGCAGCAAGGAAAGCCTCTTCAACAAGTGGTGTTGGCACAACTGGTTAGCCACTTGCAAAAAAGAGAACTCAGAGTCCGAGCTAACGCCATGTAGGAAGGTAAAATCCAAATGGATTAAAGACCTTGATATCAGATCTGAAACAATAAGGTATATAGAACAGCATGTAGGTAAAACACTTCATGACATTGAGACCAAAGTTATCTTTAAGGAGGAAACAGTACTCTCCAAACAAGTGGAAGCAGAGATAAACAGATAGAAACATATTAATCTGAGAAGCTTCTGCACCTCAAAGAAAATAGTGCCCAAGATACATGAGCCACTCACTAGTGGGAGAAACTGTTCACCCAATACCCAACTGATAAGGGGCTAATACCCAAAATTTACAAAGCACTGATGGAACTTTACAAAAAAAAATTAATCTAATCTCATCAAAAGAAATGGAGAGAAGAAATCAACGGACACTTTGAGAAAAAAGAAATACAAATGGCCAACAGGCACATGAAAAAATGCTCCACATTACTAATAATCAGGGAGATGCAAATCAAAATAACTATGAGGTACCATCTCACACCACAGAGATTGGCACACATCACAAAAATGAGAACAACTAGTGCTGGAGGGGATGTGGATAGAGGGGAACTCTTATTCACTGCTGGTGAGAATGCCTTATGGTCCAACCTTTATGGAAAGTGATATGGATATTTCTCCAAAAATGAAAATTGAGCCCCATTTGATCCACATATACCACTTCTAGGGATATACCATAGGAACACAAAAATTCAATACAAAAGTCCCTTGCTCACACTATATTCATTGCAGCACTATTTATAACAGCTAGACTCTGGAAACAACCAAGATGCCCTTCAATAGATGAATGGCTAAAGAAACTCTGGTACATATACATAAGGAAATATTATGTAGCATTCAGGAGAGATGAAGTCATGTAATTTTCCTGTACCTGGATGTACATGGAATCGATTATACTGAGTGAAATAAGTCAGAGTGAGAGAGATAGACACAGAATAATCTCCCTCATCTATGGGTTTGAAGAAAAATAAAAGATATTTTTGCAATAATTCTCAGAGACAAACAGAGAGAGACTGGATGATCCAGATCACAATACGAAGCTCACCAAAAAGACTGGTGACAGCAGTTAGAAAAATATCTACCCTTACAACTATTCTAACAATGTGAATGAATGAGAGAAGTAGAAAGCCTGTCTAAAGGACAGGTGGAGGTGGGGTGGTGAGAAAGGAGATTTGGGACATTGGTGATGGCAATGTTGCACTCGTGAAAGGGGGTGTTCTTTACATGACTGAAACCCAATTACAATCATATTTGTAATCAAGGTGTTTAAATAAAGATATTAATAAAAATATAATTAGGCATATTGTAAATTCCAATACCACCATTAAAAAGTTTTTAAAGGAATCGTGAATGGTGATCTTATTCAGAATAAAATCTACCATGTCAAAGATGAGTAATTCTTATTAGACAAAAATTTATTTCCTAAGTTCTTTCCCCTAAAATGATTTTGTAGATTTATAACTTGGCTGGCAATACATGAGGCTCTCCTTTTCACAGTCTCTATTATCAAAATAGTATATAAATTTTAAAACTCAATAGACTAAAACTTGTTATACTTGAGATCAGAGAGTTGGAGCTGAGATTGAGGCCCTTGCCTTGCATGCAGCTGGAACCAAAAAATATATCTGGAAGTAGGCTTCCAATAGCATTGGTTATGGTCCAATCACCCAGATTGTCATATTATAATTGTTATGACATTGTTACTAAATAATTAATAAATTACAATTTTCATATTCATTTATATGTTTGTGCATGAGCCATGGTATTAAAGTTTTCACTGTTACTATCAGATAGGTAAAGAGGTTTACCCCTAATTTAGTTTTAATTTACTCGCTCAATCTGACATTTTACACTAAGGTTGGCAAACTGAAAATTATATATGTGCACATATATTAGAAACATATTTATATATTTTATAACTTTAATATACATTATACAAAATATATATAGTCGTATATATTTGAGAAATATATATCTCAAAATTTTCATCAGAGAACCAAAGCCTTTTCTCAAATGTAGAAACAATGGATATTTTCTTATTTTGGTTTTCGGATTACACCCAGCAGTGCTCAGAGCTCCACGCTCAGAAATTGCTCCTGCTTTTTTTCCTGAATCCTTCAAGCTCTCCTCAGAGCCCAGGGAAGCAAACCCCCAAAAAAACTGCATTCTGAAGCTACTCAGCGAGTGATTGAGTGAGTAAGAAATGGCTGACTGTGGGGACTGCCAGGTAAAGTGCTGATTGCTTCACCTGCGGAGTCTTCGCCCTGCTGTGCTACTTCTGAGGAAACTGAGGACCTCAAGGGAGTCCTGTCCTGTGCTTCTCTGTCTTTCCTGAATCCTTGAAGCTCTCCTCAGATCCCTGGGAAGCGAACCCCAAAAAACTGCATTCTGAAGCTACCCAGCAAGCGAGTGAGTGAGTAAGAAATGGCTGACTGTGGGGACTGCCAGGTAAAGTGCTGATTGCTTCACCTGCAGAGTCTCCGACTTGCTGTGCTTCTTCTGAGGAAACTGAGGACCTCAAGGGAGCCCTGTCCTGGGCTTCTCTGTCTTTCCTGAATCCTTGAAGCTCTCCTAAGAGCCCTGAAAAGCGAACCCCCAAAAAACTGCATTCTGAAGCTACCCAGCGAGCAAGTGAGTGAGTAAGAAGTGGCTGACTTTACAGAAAGGGGAACTCTGCTGGGACTCAGATGCCAGCACCCCTATCTGCCTGTCTTCTGTGCTGTGCTCCATTTTTGGCCTGATTTCATCTTGTGTTTGGCCCATCTGTGACACCCTAGAATAGCTAAAGCAATTATTGGGGAAAAGAATATGGGAGGAATTACTTTCCTCAACTTTAAACTGTACTGCAAAGCAATAGTTATCAAAACAGCATGGTATTGCAATAAAGACAGGCCCTCAGATCAGTGGAATAGGCTTGAATACTCAGAGAATGTTCCCCAGACATACAATCACCTAATTTTTGATAAAAGAGCAAGAAATTCTAAATGGAGCAAAGAAAGCCTCTTCAACAAGTGGTGTTGGCACAACTGGCAAGCCACTTGCAAAAAATTAAACTTAAACCCCCAGCTAACATCATGTATGAAGGTTAAATCCAAATGGATGAAAGACCTCGATATCAGACTTGAAACCATAAGATATATAGAACAACACGTAGGTAAAACACTCCAGGACATTGAGACTAAAGGCATCTTCAAAGAGGAAACTGCACTCTCCAAGCAAGTGAAAGTAGAGATTAACAGATGGGAATATGTTAAACTGAGAACCTTCTGCACCTCAAAAGAATAGTGCCAATGATACAAGAGCCCCCCATTGAGTGGGAGAAACTATTCACCCAATACCCAATACCAAAGGGGCTAATCTCCAAAATATGCATAGCACTGATAGAAATTTACAAGAAAAAAATATCTAATCCCATCAAAAAATGGGGAGAAGTAATGGACAGACACTTTGACAAAGAAGAAATACAAATGGCCAAAAGACACATGAAGAAATGCTCCACATAACTAGTCACCAGGAAGATACAAATCAAAACAACTATGAGGTACCACCTTACACCCCAGAGATTAGCATGCATCACAAAGAATGAGAACAAGCAGTGTTGGCGGGGATGTGGAGAGAAAAGGATCTCTTATCCACTGCTAGTGGGAATGCCATCTAGTTCAACCTTTATGGAAAGCAATATGGAGATTCCTCCAAAAACTGGAAATCGAGCTCCCATACGACCCAGCTATACCACTCTTAGGAATATTCCCTAGGAACACAAAAATACAATACAAAAATTCCTTCCTTACACTTATATTTATTGCAGCACTATTTACCATAGCAAGACTCTGGAAACAGCCAAGATACCCTACAACAGATAATGGCTAAAGAAACTGTGGTACATATACACAATGGAATATTATGCAGCTGTCAGGATAAATGAAGTCATGAAATTTTCCTATACATGGATGTACATGGACTCTATGATGCTGAGTGAAATAAGTCAGAGGGAGTGAAAGACGCAGAATGGTCTCATTCATCTATGGTTGTTAATAAAAATGAAAGACATTCTTGCAATAATAACTTTCAGACACAAAAGAGAAAAGAGCTGGAAGTTATAGCTCACCTCATGAAGCTCACCACAAACAGGGATGAGTTTAGTTAGAGAAATAACTAAGTTTCGAACTATCCTAATAATGAGAATGTACGAGGGAAATAGAAAGCCTGTCTAGAGTACAGGCGGGGGTTGGCTGGGAAGGAGGGAGATTTGGGACATTGGTGATGGGAATGTTGCACTGTTTATGGGTGGTGTTCTTTACATGACTGAAACCCAAACACAATCATGTATGTAATAAGTTTGTTTAAATAAAATAATTAAAGAAAACTCAAATTAAAATTTTGATTATATACAAAAAAAAAAACGAAAAAGAAAAAGAAATCACTCCTGGCAGGCTCAGGGGACCATATGGGATGCTGGGATTCAAACCAATGACCTTCTGCATGAAAGGCAAATGCCTTACCTCCAGGCCATCTCTCCAGCCCCAACAATGGATATTTTCATCACTGCCTTGCTTATTAAAATGTTTTTTTAAATAATTTTTATTGTGACCAAAGTGAACCACGAATCCTTCACAGCAATATTTAATGTACATTGTAACAATAATCCAGGATCATTCCCACCACCAGTGTTGTCCTCCCTCCACCCCTATTCCCAGTTTGGTTCCCATATCTCCCTCACTTGACCCCTAGACCGCCAGTGTATGTGTTCCCCTCTATGTATAGCTTGATGTAGATTGGTTATCTCTTCTGTTGTCATTGACTTTGGGTTTGGTGCTTGAGTCTGATCATTTCTTATTTCCACTCAATGTTCATGTTTAGTCCTGGTATCCTCCTTTTCTACCCCCTCCCAATTCATGAGGCAGAACAAGATGATTAAATTTATGTGGTTCTGTTGGAAAAAAAATATGGGTGGATTCTGTCTAGACTCTAGAGGTTATAAATATCAATTTAAAAGAAGGAAGGGAAAAAAGAAGAAAAACAAAACAAAAAACAAAAAGCAAAAAAAAAATCTATAAAAATGCAGCCAGCTAATACAAACAAACACCATCATGTAATAACTATAAGAATGAAAGAAAATAAAAAAATTAAAAATTGGAAAAAAAAGAAGAAAAGAAAAAAATAGAAAAGATAAGAAAAATAAAAAATAGAAGAAAAAGAAAGAAAACAGAAAACACTTTCTGTGCTTATGGGACGGGGGGGGGGGGGAAGGAAGATTGGGATGGCTAGGTTTAGTGCTTCCTTCCACCTGCCCCATAGGCACAGAAAGTGTTGGGGAAATTAGAAATGGAATTCCCTTGGCATAAGAGATATATGTTTTATCTTTTTTTTTTGTTTTTTGAATTTTTGGGTTTTTTTGGGGGGCGGTTATTTGGCCACACTCCTGGCTATGCACTCAGAAATCACTCCTGGCTTGGGGGACCATTTGGAATTCTTGGGGATCGAACTGCAGTCTGTCCTAAGCTAGCACTGGCAAGGCAGATGCCTTACTGCTCCACACCATTACTCTGGCCTCTGTTTTATCATTTTTATGACATCTCTTAATGACATTGTATGAAATTTTCTAGCTTTATTTATTTAGGACCTGTACATTTAAAAAATCAATCAACTCTTCATTTATTACTCCTTTAACATTTACATTTACAATGTTAATATTTACAATGTTATATTCAGAACCATATAATACAACTTCAAAAGTGAGGGGAGGAAGTAGGACTTGAATTAGTTTTGTCTTCTGCACAGTTTCAACCATGACTGAGCATCATTAAACACAGGTTAACAGTTTTTGCTCAATATGGTGAATGTGTCTGGACCTTCTCGTTAGTCTTTACTGCATACTTGTCTTCCTTGAAACACAGCTCAGAGTCAGAGCAAGATTCCAGCAGATAGGGCACTTACCTTGCATGAAGCCCACCTGATCCTGAGCATCCCATATGGTCCCCCAAGCCCTGAGCACAGAGCCAAGAGTAAATCCTGAGCACCACTTAGTGTGGCCCCAAATCAACCAAAACAACAAAAAAAAACATAGTTAATTTTTGAGCATTTATTTCTGAAGAATTTTGAGAATAATAATTTATCCTAGGAGTTTCATGATAAGATCTAACCCACTCTTGGCATCTAGATGCCCAGTTATATGTTGTTGATTTTTCTAGGTAAAGTGGCACAGACCTCACATTTTCCCCACCAGTCCCAACATCACGGAACAGGTTTCCCCCAATAGGTGCAGAGACAGGTGAGCAAAATACAATTCCCAGATCTCACTCTGTTTCTGTAAGACACATTTTATTATATTTAAGTTTATTTATATTTACCTAGTCTGTTGGAAAATAAGCAAATCAAATTCTCTTGGCACACTTTAAGAGTAATCAATAGGGGTCTGAGAGATAGCATGGAGGTAAGGCATTTGCCTTGCTTGCAGAATGACAGTGGTTCGAATCCCAACATCCCATATGGTCCCCCGCACTTGCCAGGAACAATTTCTGAGCATAGAGTCAGGAATGACCCTTGAGCACTGCCAGGTGTGGCCCTCAAAACAAAAACAAACAAACAAACAAAAGCGTGATCAATAATATATACATTATATGCCTCCCTAAAAGTAGGTAACTTGTGGGAACTTAAAAGGATTGTAGAGTTAATTCACTATTTTTGAAGTCATATGTGAGTGGGACATATATGAGTGGGACAAAAACATATGAGTAGGACAAAATAAGAAATTTCTTTCAGAAAATTAGAAAGTTCTGAGTGGGAATAGCTGATGGCCAGGATAGTGAAAATGTAATGAAGTAATAGCACAAAAGTTAGTCATGAAACAGGCAGTTATGAATCCTGCCATACTAATTCTGCATTGTTTATTTATATTAATCAATTTGAGTCTTTTTGTTTTCTAAGCTAAAGGAAAACTTCCTACCTTAAAGAAGAATTATTATACATGGTCATAATCAGTAGAACCCCAAAATTAGTCTATCAAACTAGATTTTACCTAAGTGTTGATAAGGGTGGGGGAGTAGTCATTGAGGGTTGCAGAGATGCAGGAGGCATAGAAACACTGAGATGATTATTTAAGGGTGATCACAACTCCATTGTAGGGAATGTGCTGTTATAACATTGTGTACATAAAACCCTATCATAAATGGTATTGTAAATTACTGTGCTTAAAATTAAAAACAATTGTTTAAGAACTAAATGCATTTGCATATAATAAATAGTGCCTTTAAAAATTAGAATCTCAAAAACATACCTCTGTCATTTGCTCAGCTCTTAGTTTATAACTAACCTTGACCATGTTTTTTTGCATTATGGAATTTGTGTCATATTTTACCCAAACTCAACTCAGACATACAATGATGAAAGTTTTGAGAAAGATAACCTGCAAATTGTATATACAAACAGATTTCCCTCTAATTGACCAGGACCTTTTACTCTGTTGACTGCAGGTAGTTTAGGTTTATTTTATATAACACACAAGAAACTCTGCTGTGGGAATATAAAGAATTGAAGTGAAAAAAGCAATGAAAGTAGTGTTTTAATCTCCACCTCCTTGAGCACAGCAGCAGCATACATTTCAGAAGGTCAAGGTGGCAATGCTTTTTTTTTTTTTACTGCACAACATGTATTGAGTGAACATAATAGAAAGAAAAAGAAAGGATGCACTACTTTTAAAATCCTGATACATCAACAGTGCAGAAGTTTATTTTCTGGCATTTTCTTATTAAGAATTTGATGCAGGGGCTGGAGAGAGAGCATGGAGGAGAGGTGTTTGCCTCCTATGCAGAAGGAGGTTGGTTCGAATACCGACATCCCATATGGTTCCCTGCACCTGCCAGGAGTGATTTCTGAGTGTAGAGCCAGGAGTAAAGCCTGAGTGCTGCTGGGTGTGACCCAAAAAACAAACAAACAAAAAAGAATTTGATGCAGTTGGATTTGGTACCATTTTCTAATATGGCACTATCAGTTTATCAATCTAATAACTAGTTATATTTTAATTTATTTCTATAATTTTATTTTGTTTATTTTTGGGGGTCACACTTGGCAATTATCATAATGTATTTGTGGTTTTATGCTCAGGGATCACTCCTACATGCTGAGGGACACTATAGAGTGCTGGGGATTGAACCAAAGGTGGGTGGGTTGGGTGCATGCAAGCCACTGCCTCACTCATTGTATTGTATCTCAGCTCTCCCTAAAAGTTGTTATGTTTTAAATGTTTTAATTTTGTTCAGAGGAAATAGTTCCAAAATCTGGGCCTTATGGTATGTACAGAAGCCTTGATTTTGATCCCTAGCATTGCATACCACATCAAGCCTTGCTAGGTGTGACCTCCAGCAAACTGAGCTTGAGAAGCATGCGTTTCCAGAACCAAACACTGAACCATGCGACCCCCAGGACCCTGCCCGCAGGGTGGACTGAGGATCGTGAAGTAATTCGTGGGTCACGAGCAGGATCCGACCTAAAAAGGAGGAAAGAGGCTGGGAAAGAAATGAGCTCAAGTCAAGCTTGCTGATCAAGAGATGAATTTATTAAAGCAAGACAAGCTTATATAGTTCTACAGCATAAGGAAGTAGCTTTCAGTACTTTTCCATGGTATCTATAGAAAAGTAGGGGGGTCATGCAATATGGACTTTCCAGTTTTACATTATCTCTATGGGGCACAAACATCCTTTCACAATGGTAGCTTAACAGGATGTGTGATCTTATCTTAGCAACTCGGGCAGTTTACTGGGATATCTGACTTGTTTGGTTAACATTTCTTTTAGGTCCAGGGGTTAAATGCCACGTACACAGGCCTTATGTTTCAGGCATCAGAGACTCCATTTTGCTCTCTAGCTCTAACAGCCTCCAACAGAACCACACTGTCAAGTGTTACTAAAAGTGACCTTCAGACAATCCCTTAAATATTAAATGTACTTTTATCTTTAGGCCTAAATAACTTTATTTAGAAATATAAATCATTTCCAAATAAGCAAGCAGATGAAGACATGGTGAGTACATCTATAAATTTTTTGTGTGGATTTAAATAGAACATCTTGTCCATCATTAATACATAGGGAGATATCTGCAGACACATGTGCTAAATACATTGCCTGATCATGCAGAATGTTTACCTTTTTTTTTTTGTGAAAGAACCCTCTTGTGGAATAGCTCTTAACGCCCAACACAACTCACATTTTGGATATGTTCCCTGTTAACTGTCACTTGAATTTTTTTTAATTTTAATCTTCTGAAACAGTTAAATTCAGCCTGTGTTCTATTTTCCTTCTATAGTCAGACACATCTCAAAAAGGCTCATTGATAATGACAGGGTGTACTGGTCACAGATGGACAGGTCAAGGATTTCTGATAGGTCAGTGTCCATATATAAATAAGTTATGTAATTGGTGACATTTCAGGTGAAGGAAAGAGAAATGGAAAACATACAAACTAGATATATTTTGTTTGAACCATTTAAGGGGAATGTCAAATATTTGTCTATGTACATAAATCTTTAGAAATATCTATAAAAAGAAAAATGCAAAGGTAAACACATGGCCACTGTGATACAGAGAAGAAAATGTCTAAATACTTTCACTTAGCTCAGAGTTCCTTGTTCTTGGAAAAAGGAAAATTTTTTCTTATGAATCCATGAAAAAATCTCTTTAAAGCCCACATTTGGCAGAGATCATTCTTCATCTGTTCCTCTCTTCCCGACTAACTGTACTCAATATTTTTAAATGAAAAACTATTTTCTTTCTGTCATAGTATTTTTATTAGTCCTTTTCTTTTTTTAAACTTTATAATTTTTTATTTCTTTAGATGGAAAATTGTACATCAGAAGTCTTGCACTTAAAAGTTAAGGGTTTTATAGTTTGAGTAAATATTTCCATTTTTGGTTCTTTACACCAATTACTCTCCTTAATATTCATGGTTTTCTAAAAATATTTTCTATTTAAACACCTTGGTTACAAACATGATTGTGGTTGGGTTTCAGTCATATAAGATGACACCCCCACCGCATCACCAGTGTAACATTCCTATCATCAATGTCCCAAGTATCCCTCCTCCCCTCCCCACCCTCACTTGTACTCTAGACAGGTTTTCTATTTCCCTCATATATTCTCTTTGTTAAAATAGTTCGCAATGTAATTATTTCTCTAACTAAACTCATCACTCTTTGTAGTGAGGATCATAAGGGGGGCTGTAACGTCCAGCCTTTCTCTCTTTTGTCTCTGAAAATTGTTAAGAAATGTCGGGCCCGGAGAGATAGCACAGCGGCATTTGCCTTGCAAGCAGCCGATCCAGGACCTAAGGTGGTTAGTTCGGATCCCGGTGTCCCATATGGTCCCCCGTGCCTGCCAGGAGCTATTTCTGAGCAGACAGCCAGGAGTAACCCTGAGCACCGCCGGGTGTGGCCCAAAAACCAAAAAAGAAAAAAAAAAAGAGAAAAGAAATGTCTTTCATTTTTCTTAAAAGCTATAGATGAGGCCCAGAGAGATAGCACAGCAGCATTTGCCTTGCAAGCAGCCGATCCAGGACCAAAGGTGGTTGGTTCGAATCCCAGTGTCCCATATGGTCCCCCATGCCTGCCAGGAGCTATTTCTGAGCAGACAGCCAGGAGTAACCCCTGATCACTGCTGGGTGTGGCCAAAAAAAAAAAACAAAACAAAACAAAAAAAAAGCCATAGATGAGTGAGAACACAAAAATACAATACAAAAACCCCTTCCTTACACCTATATTTATTGCAGCACTATTTACCATAGCAAGACTCTGGAAACAACTAAGATGCCCTTCAACAGATGAATGGCTAAAAAAACTGTGGTACATATACACAATGGAATATTATGCAGCCATCAAGAGAGATAAAGTCATTAAATTTTCCTATACATGGATGTACATGGAATCTATTATGCTGAGTGAAATAAGTCAGAGAGACAGAAAGACAGAGAATGGTCTCACTCATCTATGGGTTTTATTAGTCCTTCTAAATAAAGTCAGAATTTATATTCTCTTTTGAGCTCAAAATCTACAATTGCTCCATAAAATATAGACACATATGGGGCCACAGTGATGGCACAGTGGTAAGGCATTTGCCTTGCATGCAGCTGACCCAGGACTGACCTCGGTTCAATCCCCCGCATCCCATAGGTCCCCCAAGTCAGGAGTTATTTCTGAGCTCATAGCCAGGCGTAACCCACAGGTGTCATCTGGTTTGGCCCAAAACCAAAAACAAACAAACAAAGAACAAAAATAAACAAAAAAACAATTTTGTAACTCCTTTTTATGGTGATTAAAGAATTTTTATATATGAAAATAAGTAAATAATACTAAGTAGACTAGGAGGAGGAGCAGGAGGGAACTCTGGGACACAGAAGGAGGGATTGGTGTTGTTGGAATATTGTGTGCATTAAATTTTATCATAAATAATTTTGTTACTGTAATTTATGGTGATTAAAAAGAAAAAATTAAATGTTAAAAAAAAGAAGTATTTGTTAAAAAGAAACAAAGTGATATGCAAGATAACCTCTCAGTAATGGTATCAGAGTCTGGCATAGAGGCAGGCTGGAGGTCAGAGGGAAACTGGGGACATTAGATGGAATTTGACCTTGTTGAAGAGATTGTTGCTCAAATACTGTATGCCTGAAACACAATCATGAACTTTGTAAGTTATTAAATTAATAATATTTTTCTCCCATTATAATAGCATTAAATTGATATAGCTTTTCACCCTCATGGTCACTTCCTTATTATTGTCACTAAAACAGAAAATATCAATTCCTTTTAATTGTTCTTATAAAAACTAGCTCATTCTCATAAAGGCAGTTATATGACACAGCAAACATTGCTCTTAACCTATTGTAAATTGGCTCAAGTGTAAATGGGAATTCAAGTTTGCATATTAAAGAAATTAGTCAAGGTTCCTATTATGCAAAATTTTATGCAAAAAGCTGGTGTCTAGCACCAAAGGTAACTGACCTGTGTTTCAAAGACAATTCTAAAGGGTTGTAAGTGATATGCCCGAACATCTACTGCATATGTAAAAGTTAAAAATGTTTCCTGGAAGAAGCCTGAACAGCAGAAATTCCATAGTTTTGGGAGAGAGAAGACTAAAATTTATCCATTTTTCAGCAGATAGTGCTGAACAGAGAAAATGTTAATAGATTCAGTTTAGGAGAAGTTTCTGCACTAAGTCAAAACTGTCTAATAGGTAGTCGAGCAACTGGATTAAAGGTTAGGTCACAGTGGTCAGCAAATTTTTTTTTCAACTGAGTGATAACTCGCCAAAACCACGATTGAAATTTATTTTGAGAGCCACACAGGGCGCGCACTGACAGAGGCTAGGAACAGTCCTGACTCCTGGAGCGGCTGCCCTGCACACAGAAGAGCCAAATTAAAAGTGTAAAGAGCCACATGTGGCTCGCGAGCTGCAGGTTGCAGACCACTGGTAGGAGAAGAAACCATACTCTCAATTTCTTTCTAATCTAAAAGTGTGTGGTACACTCATTCACACACACACACACACACACACACACACACACACACACACACATACACACACCTATTACAGAGTGAATAAAAAAACTCAGGGAACTATTATTATTGCCCAAAGTCTTTCATTTCTACACAATTGGTGGTACAGAAGATAACTGGTACTGTATTTTTAAGTTATTTTATTTTTCTCAGACAGCAGCCATATTGTTTCCTAAGTCTTATATTTAATTCCAAATAGCCTATCTGAAAAGTGGTATTGATCTCTCTAAGTAGCTGAAATTGCTTCTGCTCAATGGCAAAAGCAGAAGAAAAAGCTTCCTGGTCAACCAACACTACAAGTTTTAGCACTTGAAGGTAAGCCTGTAGGAAACCACTACTGGGGACAGGTTTTAGCAGAGAAATCTTTGATCAGCACTTTAGTTTGGTGGACAGGGACTCCCTTTTCTTCTCAGACCCCAATTTGCACTTTTGCAGATAATAGTTCTTTGGTTTTTGCAAAAGTGACATTTAGATTACTTTTTTTCTTAAAAAATCTGTACAAATGTACAAAACAATCTTATGGAGACTCGCAGCTTTTCAAAACTTTAATGAGAATCACTTTTTTGGTTGGTATTTCAGGTTCACATTATCTACCTAAATCTTTTCAGAGGAAAATACTGACATCAGAAAAGAAATTCCAAATGGCATCTTGATCAAAACTTTATCTTGGTAATAACTACAGCACTTGGAACACTTAATGTCTCAAGTATCATACCATTTCTAGCTTTAAAAAAACAAGTATTAATCAATGTACCTGTTTGTCAGCACACTGAGGTGTGAGAGTATTTAAGATAAATGCAGAAGAATAAATAATATTTTCACTGCATTGGTAAGAAAATACAAGTCAAGCTCACCCACCTTTATCAAAAATATTCCCAAGTTTTTAAAATTTGGCTCAGAAGATGATTGTATGTGTTGATAATTCATTATTTATAAATGACATATATTTGTGTTATGCATTTAACCATTACTGAAAATATATTCAAATACACTATTGAAGAATGTTATTTGGTAACATTGCATCTTGGTTGATATTTTGTGTTTTATTCTATTGTTAAAATCCATTTATCAAAATCCACATCACTAAGATGTTACTCCCTTTTTTACCTTCTTTATAAAACAAAGTCATTTTTGGTGCAGTATGCTCCTATAATTTAAAGTTCAGGTACTTGACTAATAATGTTGACTTTCTTTTTTTAAATTAATATCCTTATTTAAGCACCATGATTACAAACATGTTTGTAATTGGGTTTTAGTTATAAAAAAAAAAACCTTCACAATTCAATTTTTCCACCACCAATGCCCCCATTTCTATTCTCCCCCACTCCCTGCTTATATTCAAGGCAGGGATTATATTTCTCTCACTCACTACCAATGCCAAGATAGTTGTTTGTGTAGTTATTTCTTTAACTGCACTCACTACTCTTTGTGGTAAACTTCGTATCATTGCCAGTCCTTCCAGCCCTCATCTCTATTGTCTCTGGGTATTATTAAAATAATGTTTTTTATTTTTCTGAAATCTCACAGATGAGTGAGACTATTCTGTGTCTCCCTCCCTCTGACTTATTTTATTTAGCACAATAGTTTCCATGTCCCTCCATGTATAGCGGGGTCTCAAACTCGCAGCCCACAGGCCGTTTGCAGCCCTTCATAAAACATTTTGTGACCCGTGACCAGCCTTCAAATATCACAGTATTTATGATTATTTGCTTACCAAATAATCGCAATAAAAATTGTATTAGTAAGAAAAAAAACACATTAAACATTCGCATACCCCGAGCAGTTTCGTTTGGGGTATGCAAATGTTTAATGCGATTTTTTGAGATTTTTTCCCTTACTAATGCGATTTTTTATTGTGAATATTTGGTAAGCAAATAATTGTGAATACTTTGCGCCTAGCGTAGATGTCATTTCTGCTGCTCCTACCTGTTATCCCTTGCATTATCAGAGGCCTAAGGGAGAGAAGTTTATTACAGAATTAGATTTTGTCATAACTTCATCATGACTTCATCAAAGCCTGCAGTGAAAAGAAAGATTGATGACAAGCACAGACAATTCAGGAAAAGTGGGAGACGCAGTATTTCTTTGTTGAGCACAGGGGCATCTATCCCCACATGTCTTATTTGCTCAGAGAAAGTTGCAGTGCACAAGGAATACAACTTGAAACACAATTATTCAACTAAACATGCTGAGAAATGTGCAAAATATAAAGGAAATGAGAGAGCCAAGCAGATTGCCAGTCTTAAAGCATGTCTAATGAGGCAACTAGACTTCTTCAAGAAAGCAATCAATGAGAATGCTGCATCAATCGAAGCTAGTTACACAGTTAGTGAGATGATTGCTAAGGCAGGGAAACCATTCACAGGAGAGTTTGTTTATAAAATGCATGTTACGGAGTCAGAAGGGTGCAGAAGCTATATTGGGTCATTCTGTTTTCAGCTGCCTGAGAGTGGATTTCATCAGCATTCCTGCCGGTGATCCTGCCTGCATTAGAGGTGGGTCAGGACGTACACCCACTGATTCCTGCTGATTTCTGCTGGGTTTCAGAAGGGTGCAGAAGCCATCTTGGGCCATGGTGTTTCCAGACACCTGAGACTAAATTTCATCAGGGTTCCTGCCTGCGATCCTCCCTGCTACAGAGAGTTCTTGGCTGGCTCCGCCCTCCTACTGTGCCTTGGATGACCTTGAGGACTTGAAGGGAACTCTTTGCTTTGCTTTTCTGTCTTTCCTGAATACTTGAAGCTCTCCTCAGAGGCCTAGGAAGTGCACCCCCCAAAAAACTGTTATCTAGAGGCCACAGAAAAGTGCAGCCGCTCCTCTTCGCTTCATGGCCACACACTCTTTCTAACCAATGAACCCCACCACAACATGCAGAAAAAATCACACTAAAAGCATGAACAATGGGGAAACCTCACAGGCAAACACCAGGCACAGAGAATGAAGACACTAGCTCAAACGACCCAAAAAAATTCAACCATCTGATTAACCTCTCAGATAAGGAATTTAGAATAGAAATATGGAAGATGTTCATAGAACTCAAAAAAAGCATAGATTGATCTGAACAGAACACGAAGACTGAAATCAGAAAACTCCAAACTGAAATAACAGATCTGAAAAACACAGTAGCTGAACTGAAAAACTAAGTGGATGGCCTCACCAGCAGGATAACAACAGCTGAGGACAGAATCAAATGTGCTGGAAGATGAGATACAAAAGCACTCAACACAACAGAAGAAATTGGAACAGAACCTTAAGACAAACAATCAGGCAATGAAAAAAGTACTCAAGGAATGCAAACAGATGAAAATAGAAATTTTTGATAAACTCTACAGAAACAACGTAAGAATCATTAGAGTTCCAGAGGCACAGATAGGAGACACCCAGGAAGAATTATCTGTCAAAGACATCATCAAAGAAATACTCCCAGATTTAAAGGCTACATGCAATCAAATCCTGCATGCCCGAAGGGTACCAGCTAAAAGAGACCTGAAGAAAAACACCCCAGGACACATCCTCATTACAATGACAAATCCCACAGATAGAGATAGAATGCTGAAAGCAGCAAGACCAAAAAGGGAAATTACATTCAAAGGAGTATCCTTAAGAGTTACAGCAGACATGTCACAAGAAACTCTCAAGACCAGAAGACAGTGGTGGGATATTGTGACAAGACTGAATGAAATGAATGCCTTACCCAGAATACTGCACCCAGCCCAACTCACGTTCAGGTTTGAAGGAAGGATACATAGCTTCATGGATAACAACAGCTCAAAAGCTTCACAGATGAAACACCAGCCTTAAAAGAAAAACTGAAAGGTCTACTTTAAAACAAGAGAGACCAACCGACACACCAATCTTATACACACAATGTCAATGGACTATATTAACCAATTAAAAGACACACAGAGTGTCAAAATGGGTCAAAAAATGAATCCAACCTTCTGCTGCCTAGAAGAAACACACCTGAATAATCAGAGCAAATATAGACTCAAAATCAAAGACTGGAGAAAAATCATCCAAGCAAACAATATCCTTAAAAAAGCAGGGGTGGCCATATTAATATCTGATGACACAAACTTTATACTCAGAAAAGTGGTAAAGGACAAAGATGGACACTTTGTACTAATCAAGGGATATGTGCAACAGAAAGAAATCAGCCTATTACACATATATGCACCCAATGAAAGACCAACAAATTATCTAATACAGTTATTGATAAATTTCAAAGAAGACATCAACAATAACACAATAATTGTGGAGACCTCAACACAGCCCTGTCAACACTTGATAGGTCAACAAGACTGAAACCCAACAAAAACATACTAGCCCTCAAAATAGAAATGGAAGAAAAAGGACTAGTAGACATATATAGGGCATTCCACCCACAAAACACCTGAATACAAATGTATCCAATGTACATGGGTCATTCTCCAGGATAGACCACATGCTGACACATAAAACATACCTTCATAAAATCAAGAGGATAGAAATCTTGCAGGCTACCTTTGCTGACCACAAGGCTCTGAAATTAGATGTGATCTACAAAGGGACACAGAAGAAAAACTTTAACAATTGGAAATTAAACAGCCTGCTACTGAACAACCAGTGGGTCCGAGATGAAATTATGAGGAAATCAAAACTTTCCTGGAAACAAATGATAATGAAGACACAAACTGCCAGAATCTATGGGACACAGCAAAAGTGGTCCTGAGAGGAAAATTTATAGCTTTGCAAGCTCACATCAGGAAAGAAGAAGGGGCATACCTGAATAACTTAATGACACAGCCCAAAAAATTAGAAAATGAACAACAAAAAGAACCAAAATAGGAAGACAGAAGGAAATAACAAAGCTGAAAGCAGACATAAAGTGGAAACCCAAAAAACAATCTGAAAGATCAACGCAAGCAGAAATAGGTTCTTTGAAAAAATAAACAAGATTGATAAACCATTGGCAAAACTCACAAATTAAGAGAGAGAAACCTGATGACCCATATTAGAAATGAAAAGGGGGAGATCACGAGAGATATCTCAGAGATCCAAAGGGTAATCAGAGACTACTTTGAGAAACTTTATGCTACTAAACATGAGAACCTAGAAGAAATGGTTATTCCTGGACACTTACAACCTTCCACGGTTAAGTAAGGAGGATATAGCATATCTAAACACCCCCCATTACTATGGAGGAAATTAAAACTGTAATCAAACAGCAGCCTAAAAAGAAAAGCCCAGGCCCAGATAGATTTACTAATGAATTCTTTCAAAGCTTTCAAGAGGAGCTACTACCAATCCTAGCTCTTCCATGAAACTGAAAAAAAATGAAAACACTCCCAAAGAGCTTTTATGAAACCAACATCACCTTGATACCAAAACCAGATGGAGATATTGCCAAAAAAGAAAATTACAGACCAATATCCCTGATAAATGCAGATGCAAAGATCTTCAACAAAATCCTGGCAAATAGGATCCAATGCATCATCAAGAAGATCATACACTATGACCAAGTAGGTTTCATCCCAGGAATGCAATGATGGTTTAACATCCATATATCTATGAACATAATACAAAACATCAACAACAAGAAAAATAAAAATCACATGATCATATCAATAGACGCAGAAAAAACATTTGATTAGTTCCAACACCCATTCTTTTTTTATTAAATAATTTTTTCATTATTTATTTGACCATCTTGATTACATAAATGATTGTGATTAGGTTTCAGTCATGTAAGGACCACCCCCCTTCACCAATGCAACATTCCCGCCACCAATGTCTCAATCTCCCTCCATCCCACCCCACCCCCACCTGTACTCCAGACAGGCTTTCCAGTTCCCTCATTCATTCACTTGATTATGGTAGTTCTCTGTGTAGTTATTTCTATAGCTGTACTCACCACTCTTTGTGGTGAGCTTCATGGAGTGAGCTGGAGTTCCAGCCCTCCTCTCATTGTCTCTGAGGATTGTTACAAAAATCACTTTTATTTTTCTTAAAACCCATAGATGAGTGAGACTATTCTGCATCTCTCTCTCTCTCTCTCCCTCTGACTTACTTCACTAAGCATGATAGATTCCATGTACATCCATGTATAGAAAAATTTCATGACTTCATCTCTCCTGACGGCTGCATAAGATTCCATTGTGTATATGTACCACAGTTTCTTTAGCCATTCGTCTGTTGAAGGGCATCTTGGTTGTTTCCAGAGCCTGGCTATTGTGAATAGTGCTGCAATAAATATAGGTGTGAGGAAGGGGTTTTTGTATTGTATTCTTGTGTTCTTAGGGTATATCCCTAGGAGTGGAATAGCTGGATCGAATGGGATTTCACTTTCCAGATTTTGAAGGAATCTCCATATTGCTTTCCATAGAGGCTATACTAGGCGGCATTCCCACCAGCAGTGGATAAGAGATCCTTTCTCTCCACATCTTCTCCAGCACTGATTGTTCTCATTCTTTGTGATGTACGCCAATCTCTGCAGTGTGAGGTGGTATCTCATCATTGTTTTTATTTGCATCTCCCTGATGATTAGTGACGAGGAGCATTTTTTCATGTGCCTTTTGGGCATTTGTATTTCTTTTTTATCAAAGTGTCTGTTCAATTCTTCTCCCCATTTTTTGATGGGATTAGATGTTTTTTTTCTTGTAAAGTTCTGTCAGTGCCCTGTATATTTTAGATATTAGCCCCTTATCTGAAGGGCATTGGGTGAATAGTTTCTCCCACTGAGTGCGTGACTCTTGTATTCTGGGCACTATTTCTTTTGAGGTGCAGAAGCTTCTCAGTTTAATGTATTCCCATCTGCTGATCTCTGCTTCCACTTGTTTGGAAAGTGCAGTTTCCTCCTTGAAGATGCCTCTAGTCTCAATGTCATGGAGTGTGTTACCGACGTGTTATTCTATATACCTTATGGTATACAGTCTGATATCAAGGTCTTTAATCCATTTGGATTTTACCTTCGTACATTATGTTAACTGGGGGTCTATGTTCTCTTTTTTGCACGTGGCTAACCAGTTTTGCCAGCACCACTTGTTGAAGAGGTTTTCCCTGCTCCACTTAGGATTTCTTGCTCCTTTGTCAAAAATTAGGTAATTGTATGTCTGGGGAATGTTCTCTGAGAACTCAAGCCTATGCCACTGATCTGAGGGTCTGTCTTTATTCCAATACCATGCTGTTTTGATAACTACTGCTTTGTAGTACAGTTTAAAGTTGGGGAAAGTAATGCCTCCCATTTTCCTTTTCCCTAGGAGTGCTTTAGCTATCTGAGGGTGTTTATTGTTCCAGATAAACTTCATAAGTGTTTGATTCACTTCTTTGAAGAATGTCATGGGTATTTTTAAGGGGATTGCATTAAATCTGTAGAATGCTTTGGGGAGTATTGCCATTTTAATGATGTTAATCCTGCCAATCCATGAGCAGGGTATGTGTTTCCATTTCCGTGTGTCCTCTTTTATTTCTTGGAGCAGGGCTTTATAGTTTTCTTTGTATAGGTCCTTCACGTCATTGATTAATGAGTATTGCCATTTTAATGATGTTAATCCTGCCAATCCATGAGCAGGGTATGTGTTTCTATTTCCATGTGTCCTCTCTTATTTCTTGGAGCAGGGCTTTATAATTTTGTTTATTTAGGTCTTTCATGTCTTTGGTCAAGTTAACTCCAAGATATTTGAGTTTGCGTGGCACTATTGTGAATGGGATTGCCTTCCTGACTTCCATCTCTTCCCTATCATTATTGGTGTATAAAAAGGCCATTGATTTCTGTAGGTTGATTTTGTAGCCTGCCACCTTGCTATATGAGTCTATTGTTTCTAGAAGATTTTTGGTAGAGTCTTTAGGGTTTTCTAAGTAGAGTATCATGTCATCTGCAAACAATGAAAGCTTGACTTCTTCCTTTCCTATCTGGATTCCCTTGATATCTTTTTCTTCCCGGTTCGCTATAACAAGAACTTCTAGTACTATGTTGAAGAGAAGTGGTGAGAGCGAACAGCCTTGTCTTCTACCACAAGCCAATGGCAAATATTATCCTCAATGGAGAAAAACTAAAAGCCTTTCCTCTAAATTCTGGTACAAGACAAGGCTGTCCACTCTCACCATTCCTCTTCAACATAGTACTTTCCAGTACTATGTACTTGCTATAGCAGTCAGGCAAGAAAAGGATATCAAGGGAATCCAGATAGAAAAGAAAGAAATCAAGCTCTCACTGTTTGCAGATGACATGATGCTCCACTTAGAAAAACCTGAAGACTCTACCAAAAAGCTCTAGAAACAATAGATGCATAAAGCAAGGTGGCAGGCTACAAAATTATCACACAGAAATCAATGGCCTTTTTATACACCAATAATGATAGGGAAGAGATGGACCTGAAGAAGGCAATCCCATTCACAGAAGTGCCACACAAACTCAAATACCTTGGAGTCAACTTGGCCAAAGACGTGAAGGACCTAAATAAACAAAATAATAAAGCCCTGCTCCAAGAAATAAGAAAGGACACACGAAAATGGAAACACATACCCTGCTCATGGATTGGCAGGATTAACATCATCAAAATGGCAATACTCCCCAAAGCATTATACAGATTTAAAGCTATCTAAAGACACCCATGACATTCTTCAAAGAAGAAACTATTCACCCAATACCCATCAGATAAAGGGCTACTATCCAAAATTTACAAAGCACTGACAGAACTTTACAAGAAAAAAAACATCTAATCCCATCAAAGAATGGGGAGAAGAAATGAACAGACACTTTGATAAAAAGAAATGCAAATGACCAAAAGGCACATAAAAAAATGCTCCTCATCACTGATCGTCAGGGAGATGCAAATCAAAACAACAATGAGATACCATCTCACACCACAGAGATTGGCACATATCACAAAGAATAAGAACAATCAGTGCTGGCGGGGACGTGGAGAGAAAGGATCTCTCTTTTTTTTGTTTTTGTTTTTGGGCCACACCCATTTGATGCTCAGGGGTTACTCCTGGCTATACATTCAGAAATAGCTCCTGGCTTGGGGGGACCATATGGGACACCGGGGGATCAAACCGTGGTCCATCCTACGCTAGCCCTTGCAAGGTAGACACCTTACCTCTAGTGCCACCTTCCCGGCCCCAGAAAGGATCTCTTATCCACTGCTGGTGGGAATGATTTCTAGTCCAACCTCTATGGAAAGCGATAAGGAGATTCCTCCAAAAACTGGAAATTGAGCTCTCATTCGATCCAGCTATTCCACTCCTAAGGATATACCCTAGGAACACAAGAATACAATACAAAAACCCCTTCCTCACACCTATATTTATTGCAGCACTATTCACAATAGCCAGGCTCTGGAAACAACCAAGATGCCCTTCAACAGATGAATGGCTAAAGAAACTGTGGTACATATACGCATTGGAATCTTATGCAGCTGTCAGGCGAGATGAAGTCATGAAATTTTCCTATACATGGATGTACATGAAATCTATCATGCTTAGTGAAATAAGTCAGAGGGAGAGAGAGAGACGCAGAATAGTCTCACTCATCTATGAGTTTAAGAAAAATAAAAGTCATTTTTGCAACAATCCTGAGACAATGAGAGGAAGGCTGGAACTTCCAGCTCTCTTCATGAAACTCACCACAAATAGTGGTGAGTGCAGTTATAAAAATAACTCCACTGAGAACTACCATAACCATGTGAATGAATGAGGGAACTTGAAAGCCTGTCTAGAGTACATGTGAGGTTGTGGTCGGATGAAAGGAGATTTGGGACATTGGAGGTGGGAATGTTGCACTGGTGAAGAGGGGTGTTCTTTACATGACTGAAACCTATATCACAATCATATTTGTAATCAAGGTTCTTAAATAAAGATATTATAAAATGCATGTTACAGGCTACAAGTGTTATCTGCCCAGAAAAGAAAGGTTAGTTTAGCAAAATCAACCTTTCTGCCAACACTGTGACAGAGCGCATTTCTGACATGTCAAGTGACATTTATCATCAACTGTGTGAGAAAGCCAAATGTTTTGATGCATACTCTGTTGTTCTTGAGGAGGGCACAGATATAACAGACACTGCACAGCTCACAATTTATGTCCGTGGTGTTGATTGCAATTTTGAATTGACAGAGGAGCTGCTCACTATAATTCCAATGCATGGCCAGACCACCGCTAATCAGATATTTCGGCATCTATGTGATGCCATTGAGAATGCAGGTTTGCCATTGGAAGAGGTTTGTTGGAATAATAACCAATGGAGCGCCATCGATGACAGGGAGGAAAAATGGACTGGTGGCACTTGTTCCAAACAAAAAAAACAAAACTTTAAGAGGAGGGTGCAGAGAAGGCATTGCTCTTCTCTGCATTATCCATCAGTAGGCCCTTTGCAGTAAATGCCTGCTGTTTGACAATGTGATGTCTGTCTTTGTGAAATGCATCAACCAAATCAGTTCCAGGGGCTTAAAGCACAGGAGGTTCCATAATTTTTTAGAGGAAATTGAGTCATAATATGGATATGTGTTCTATTTCACCAAGGTACATCGGCTCAGCAGGGGAAATGTCCTGAAAAGATTTTTTGAGTTGAGAGAAGAAGTGAAAACCTTCATGGAGAAGGATGGGAACGCTGTTTCTGAGTTGAGTGATCACAAATGGCTCATGGACTTAGTTTTTTTTGTTGACATCACACATAAGCTGAATGTACTAAACAAGATGTTACAAGGCCCAGGGCAACTTATCAGTGCTGCCTATGACAACATGAGGGCATTCTCCACAAAACTTCTCTTATAAAAATCCCAGCTTTCTCAGACAAACCTTTGCTATTTCCCAGCATGCAAGGAACTTGTGGATGCAGGCATATCATTCAGTGGTGATAAATATGTTGATGCTATTTTTAAGCTATAGAAGGAATTTGATCACAGATTTGCAGACTTCAAAAAGCACAGAGCCACTTTCCAAATTTTTGTGGACCCCTTTTCCTTTGATGTGCAAGATGCCCCTCCTGTGCTTCAAATGGAGCTCATTAAACTGCAATGCTACTCTGATCTCAAAGCCAAGTTCAGGGAGATTAGTGGAAAAGCAGACATGCATGGGCAATTTTTGAGAGAATTGCCCCCCAGCTTCCCTGAGCTTTCCCGAATGTTCAAGCGCACCATGTGCCATTTTGGGAACACATATTTGTGTGAAAAGTTATTCTCCACATTGAACTTCAATTAGTCGAAGTACAGGTCTAGACTTAATGATGATCATCTTCAAGCCATACTGAGGGTCTCAGTTACTTCCTCTCTAAAGCCAAATGTGGTTCAGATTTGTGAGAAGCGCTGTTAAGTCTCTGGCAGCAAGGAATAGGCAAAAGATGCCATGTTCAGAAGAACTGTTCATGATCTTCACTCAATGTTCTATTCATGTTCAGGAGAAATAATTAAAACTGTTAATAATGACGTTTTAGGACTTTTTTGGGGGGTAAAATTCCTTATGCAGCCCTGCCTCACCCCAACTTTGCCTCCTGCGGCCCCCAGGTAAATTGAGTTTGAGACCCCTGATGTATAGGAAAATTTCATGACTTCATTTTTCCTAATGGTTACATAGTATTTAATTATGTATATATATCATACTTTCTTTAGCCACTCATCTGTTCTCAGGCATCTGGGTTTTTTCCAGATTTTGGCTATTGTATATAATGCTGCAATGAAAATAGGCATGCAGAGGGCTTTTTTGTATTGTGTTTATGTGTTCCTAGGGTACAGTCTATGACCATACCACCCTGAATATGCCTGATCTTGTCTGTGCTGATTTACTTACATTGTTTTTGTCACTATATTTATCTTCTGTTAGGCTCATTTTGATATATGTTGACCTCAAATTACCATAAATTTTAATTTTCTATCAAAAATTATATTTTATCACTTCAATTAACCTTGAATTGATTGTATTCATTGACATATAACTGCATAATACATTATTTCAGACATATCTCTGGTTGTAAAAATACAATTTTATTGCCTAATTACAAATTTCTGGGAATTTAAAAGTGTATTGGCACTGGAATTGGTGTTTTCTTATAAGCAAAAAACAATCACAGAAACTGAATAATAGATATTTTTAACAAAGAACTAGAATTCTGAAAGATTAATCACAGAATCATAGAATAATATAATGGCTAAATAAATCATATGACTGAACATTGTAGACATAGTATATAAGAGGATTATTAGTGAATTAAAAGATAGGTCAATAGAAAATTGTAGGTGGAAACACAGAAAAATGGATATTATAAAAAATTTGAGATCACATAGGAAAGTTTTATAATACATATAAATTACAAAATACATATAAAGTAAAGAAACAAATTATAATACACGTGCAGTTTTAGTTGTAAAAAGAGAGAATAAAAAGGCCGAAACTATGGCACAGTGATAGAGCCTTTGCCTTGCACTCAGCTGACCCAGGACAGACCTCAGTACAATCCCTGGCATCCCATATGGTCCCTCAAGCCAAGAGCTATTTCTGAGCACATAGTCAGGTATAACCCCTGAGTGTCACCAGGTATGGCCTAAAAATAAAAAAATAAAAATAAAAGAGGAAACTTATTTATCTTTTCTTAACTCAGTTATTTCTTAAGAGCTCAGACCCAGCCTATGAGGGCCAGACCTCCAAAAACAACCTAAGAATAGGTCACTAATGTTTGTCTTTACCTGGGCATGAGTTTGTAGACAGTGGACTCCTTTCTGATTTCCAAACCTAAAATGTAAACAATCCCTGCCCAAGGTTTATATAGCCCATTTTATATATTATCCCTCCTAATCTCTTCAGAAATCCTTCTATTCTCTCATCCCCAATCCTGATCCATTATTCTTTTTTTATTTAAATTTCTTTACCCTCAGTTCTTAACCAATTAAGTACCAAGACCAACCTCCTGCCCCAATAAACCATTACTCAGCTCCCAAAGTAAAAGAATACCAACTCAGTCCCACATCTCGTGCCTTGGCAAGAAACTACAACCAACTCTCCTACTGACTCATGCTTTGTGGTTCTTCTTCTCACCCTTCAAAATATAGACTGTTGCATGTTACTGATTCAGCCACAGGACCCCCAGCCCAAGGACACTACCTGATCTCTTATGGCTGCAAATTATTTCTCAAACTCAACAAGACCACGATGTGTGATGAAAATGTGCCCTGGATTTCACCCCCCACAAGAATATCTCAAAAGTCTTAATGGGAAGTCTATATTTTTTTATATGTTTAATACCTCTATAACAATACCTCTTAATCTGTGTATTCCCAAAATCTTTAATTCCTTTTCATTTATTTCCTTTAGTATATATTCATAGATTTTTTTTCTCTTTAACTTCACCTGTTTTGCTTCTGCTTGGTATGAAAATATACAAGAAAAAAACTGGCCTGGGATGAAAATTTAGGTCAAAACCAAGGCACAAAATTCTGTAGTCTGACATTCTTATCCCAAATGCACCAGCATGGTGGTTCAAATCTTCAGCATGGTCCTCTGAGGCTGCCAAAAGCGATTTCTGAGCATAGAGCCACGAATAATCCCTGAGCACTGCTGGGTGTTTCCCAAAAAACAAACAAACAAAAAAGATAGTACAGTGGGTAGGGCATTTTCCTTTAACGTGGCTAACTCAGATTCTATTCCCAGCATCCCATATGATCCCCCAAGCCTGCCAGAAGTGATTTCTGAGCTCAGAGCTAGAAGTAACCCCTTAGCACTACTGTATGTGCCCCCCCCCACACACACACACCAGAAAGTAACTGCCAACTTGACTTTTTTTTAAGTTTAGAGGTTTGGCCGCACCTAAATTATATGTGGTGCCAAGCATTTGAATCAGGGTTGCAGCAGCACCATCAAAGACAATTCAAGTGTCCTACCTTTGTACTAACTAGATGGCCCCCAATGCAGATATTTTTGAATAAAAATACTTTAAAATTCCAGTGACTGTCCCAACATAAACCAGTACTAGAACGGCCCGCCCTCCTCCCAAAGCGCATCCCCATTAGTGTAGGGAGAGGTAGGGGGAAGCCTGAGGACCACAAAGAGTCCACCTGAACCCACTTCTGGCCATCTGAGCTGCCACCAGGGAAGGCCTGGAGTCAGGGGAAAAAGACAAGGATGGCTGGGGGCCTGCCAAGCCTCCCAGCACTCCCCAGGCCAGGGAGAAGGGCTCTGGTATGGGGTCTCCCCAACCCCCATACCTGGCAATAGCTGGTCCCCAAAATCAAGGAGGAAACCGGAAGCCAGATGTCTGCCCACCCTCCTTCCTATGAACCTCCCCCCTGGAGTACAGAGGGAGGGGGGAAGCCTGAAGAACACTAAGAGTCCACCTGAACCCACTTCTGGCCATCTGAGCTGGCACCCAGGGAAGGCCTGGAGTCAGGGGAAAAAGACAAGAATTTTTTTCTTCTTGTTTTCCTATTGATAGTATTGTATGAATATATTTTATATATTCATAACATCTGTCTTGTATTGTGACCTTGATACTGCCCTACAAAAATCATTTCTAATATTTTACTGACTCAGTCCCAATCCTTATTTTACCCCATCTTCCCATGTAGATGCGGCTCATGACATGAAGCTCACCACATAGAGTGATAAGTACAGTTAGAGAAATAACTACACTGAAAACTATCATAACAATGTCAATGAATGAGGGAAAAAGAAAGCCTGTCTCGAGTACAGGTGTGGGTGGGGTGGGGAGTAGGAAGATCCGGGAAATTGGTGGTGGGAATCCTGCACTAGTGAAGGGGGGTGTTCTTTACATGACTGTAACCATACAACTACAATTATATTTGTAATCATGGTGTTAAATAAAGATAATTTATAAAAAAAAAAAAGAAAGATTATTCCTGAACAATAAATGCCCTTTGTGGAGTATAGTCAGGGCTCTCAGTCAAAAAAAATATTTTAAAAATTAAGGAAAAATAGTAACAATTTTGTATAACTCAAAGCTAAGACATTTTATCATCTAAAATTTATTCAAACACCTCAACTCTCTTTTTTAAAAAGTCTTTTTAAGTTAGAGCATTGTGATTTACAAAGTTATTCATAGTTAAATTTTAAACATACAATGTTTTGGCACAGTCCCACCATTAACCTTCCTCCATTAAAATTCCTAGAGTACATTCCATAACACCTCACACAAACAGGGAACTTTTTAAGTTTGCTTGTTAAATGTTGGGGTCTCATGATTTCATTGTTGTTGACTCTGTAACTTGGATATTTAGCCTGTCTTTTCTTTACATTAATAATGCATCTGAATCCCCTTGGCTCCTGTTGCCCATTATTTCACATTTGACTTTCTTTTCCTCTACTTATTTTCTCTCCTTTTCCTCACTATACTCATGGGCCTAGAGCAGTGGTCAGCAACCTTTTTTTTCAACTGAGACAAATCTCGCCAAAATCACGATTAAAATTTATTTTGAGAGCCACATTTTTTTTTTTGGCAGTACTCAAGGGTTACTCCTGGCTCTATGCTCAGAAATGACTTCTGGCGGGCTCAGGTGACCATATGGGATGCAGGGATTCAAACCACGACCTTCTGCATGAGAGGCAAACGCCTTAATTCCATGCTATCTCTCCGGCCCCGAAAGCCACATTTTTAAAACTGAAAATACATAGGATGGTACACTGTTTTTTTTAGTTTAATAAAGGTTTTATTGAGAATATTCTGCATGCAAGTATCCACATAGGTCGGGAGGATACAAATAACACAACTCATAAAACAAAAACTTTAGAACGACATTATTTATTGATAACGTTAAATTCTGTAAAATTTGCCTTACAATATAGAGAAAATTACAACCTAACTATGACTGACAAAGTCACAAACACTAATGTAAACATTGCCCTTGCATTTCCTTGGATAGTTTGAGTAAGTCAGGTTTGTATGTTGTTGTTTTTAATTTTAGGCACAATTCCAGGTTTTCATCAATGAGACGATTTCTCAATTTACTCTTGATAAGATTCATGCTTGAAAATGATTGTGCGCATAAATATGTAGACCCAAACAAGAAAAGAACAGCAAATGCTAGCTTTTTTAGTTGATTATATGACTTAGGATTACTATTCCAGGTGTTAAAAATCAACATATCTTCCTTCTCCAGGTCTTTCAAAGCAGACCACTTGTGCTGTGAACTAAGTTCACATTTGTGTTTCTCCAGTCTTTCTAAATTAGAACAAAGACGTTCAAATTTTGAGCTCCACAGTTCTTTGTTTTATAAATCCAGCAATTGCATTTCAAAGTTGCCAATGTCGATATTAAAGGGAGAAAAATTTAATTCCATTACAGTTGTATCCAGAGGTTTTTTAACAAAGGCCAACGTCGCTTTGCTGTTTTTGAAATCCTGAAACCTCTAGAGAAAAGCTTCCCTCATATTTAAAAGTGCTGTTTTAAAATAGGTAATGTCAATATCAGAATTATTTTCTTGGCGATGTTTCAACAGGCTTGGAAGGTGAATCAAGTTTCTCTGTCAAAATCTTGAGTGAAAACAGATAATTTGTTTTCAAACGAAATAACTTCTTCTGACATCAAAAAATTGTGTTTTCTTTCCCCTGTAGTTTATGATTAAGCTGATTTAGATGTGAAGTAACATCCACCATGAAATTCAGTTTTTGAATCCACTGATAATTTGTTAATTCTGGATAGTGAACACCCTTCTCAAGAAAAAATGCTTTGATTTCTGATAAGTAAGCAAAACATTTCAAAACATTTCTCTTGATAACCAAATTGTGCTGAAAATTTGAAACCCCACAATATGGAGATGAAACAGGTAAAAGAAAAAAAACTTTTAACAATCTTTAAAAGCAAGGACAGTGTTCCAGAAAAAAGTAGTGATTTCACTGAAAGGAAAAAAAAATCTATTGACACTTTAGTGTGTGCTGCAAGAAACCAAACTAAATACTAAAATACACACAAAACAAAAATGGCACTTTGTTAAAGGCATATGATATATCATAAAGGAATTATGATAGAGTGCCTGAAACATTTTAAAAATAATTTTTTATTTAACCATATTTGTTACAAAATTATTTATACTTGAGTTTCAATCATAGAATGTACACCACCCTTCACCAGTGCACTTTCCCCACCACCAATGTCCCTTGTTTCCTTCCTCTTCACCCTCCTCTGCCTATGTCAGGGGCAGTCATTTTACTTTTTTCTCTCTATCTCTCTTTTCCTTTATGACACTGAGGCTTACAAAATTTCCTTTATGACACTGTGGTTTGCAATATTGTTAATTAAAGGGTACCATGCATGCCACTTATCCATTTTCAGCATCCAGTTCTTGTCCAGAGTGATATGTTCCAACTATCAATGTCATAATGTACCTTACTCTATTCTAATTGAACTCACCACTTTTTATGGAAAGCTTCCTATCATGGACTAGTCCTTCTGTCCCTCATCCCTATTTTCTCTAGATATTATTATCATATTGCCATTTATTATTTTTATATGCCACAAATAATTATTCTGTGTCTACACCTCTCCTTCTGACTCATTTCACTCAAAATAATAATCTGATGTGTTGATGTATGTACAGATGATGCACTGTGCATGCTGAGTTTTTTTGTGTAGTCATAAGAAACAGAAGTTGCACACTGGTACATTGTATCCACTCATTGTATGATAGACTTGGTTCACAAAAACTCCCTGCTGAACTAAACTCTGTGACAGATGACACAGTAAAGATAATTTGTGAAATTCATAATTGTGATCAAATCCAGGCTATTCACCACCCTGGGTGAGAGTATGGATGCCCACTACTAGCATCTTCTCCATGAAGAAGTGAAGTGGCTGTTCAGGGGAAGGGCGCTCTCTCGCCTTGTTGGCAAGAGGGAAGAAGTAGTGCAGTTCCTGTGAGAGCAGAACTCTGACATTGTACAGCCCCAGTTGGACAAGGAATGGGTAGCTAAGCTTGTGTATTTGGCAGACATTGTTCATTTTCTCTATGAATTTAATATTTCTCTGCAGGGGAGTTTCACAAGTAGTAGACATAAGATGGATGTGTTAAAAAATAATCTGATTCTGGGATAAGCTGTGTCTGAGAAGGAGACATTGAAATGTTTCCACTCTTGCAAAAAATTTTGATTGCCACTTATATTATGCAGAAATTCATAATCAATGTGAAAAACAGCATTTAAGGGCATTAGCTCACAACTTTAATCATGAGTGCTCTGAACATGAGAATCCACGGAAAAGAAAACTCTGGGTTGAGAATCCCTTCATGGAAGATGCCCACTCTTGTGCAAAATAAAATATGTGTTTTAAGATCACTCCAGGCACTGTATTTCTAAACCCCACCCAACCTGGTCTGAAGAAGCAGGGTAGCAGGAGAGAAATAATAAACCAAGCTAGCCAGGAAAGAATGATCATGGAGTCCATGGCCTTTTACCTTGCACTCTCTACCTCGAGCCCTAAAAGCTAGAACACCTCTTTCTTTAGTAAAACCAATTCCCAATACCAGGAGGCTTCCGGGCCAAGAGAGAGAGACAGAGACAAAAGTACATTTCAGTGGGCTTTTACATATCAAAGAAAGAGGTTTAAGAAAGAATGACTTTGGGGGAACACCTTTGTTTGGGGTTGTTAATGGGTATCATTTTAAACTCTTGGAGCTGACCACAGGGGCTGCACAGTAGGCGCGCACTGACAGAGGCAGGAGTCAGGCCTCCGGGCACACAAAAGAGCCAAATTAAAAGTGTGAAGAGCCAGATGTGGCTCGCAAGCAGCAGGTTGCCGACCTCTGGCCTAGAGTGTTTACTGCATTTTATCATGCAGTTATTCTAAATGCCACAGATAGGTGATATTAATCCTGTATGTATCCTCCTTCTTCTGGCTTATTTAATTTTACATAATAGCTTCCAGTTCTACACATGTTGCTACAAATTGCATGACTACATCATTCCTTACAGCTATGTAATATTCTCTGGTCTATATGCACCACATCTTCATGATACAATTATCTAGGTTGATTCCAACTTGTAGCTATTGTACTGAGTGTTATGATGAATAGAGGTGTGCATACATCCTTTTGGACAAAAGCCTAAATTCTTCAACTCTACACGAAGTCATATAATTGAATTTGTAGGTTGTGAAAAATATAGCAATAATAAAATGTTTCTGCATATGCAATGACAGGGAAAAAAAGAATAAAAAACAACCACATAATCTTAAGTGTTTCTAGCAATGCTCACCTTTGATGCAATTTTGAACAACAACAAAAACTGCTGATGGAATAAAATATTGTGGTTCTGCACTAAGGGAACAGTGAAAGGAATTCTTTATAAAGAAAGAAAGCGATCCCAGAAAAAATGCAATAAAATAAAAGTATCAAAACATATTTTATAAAGTGAAAATAATATTTATTTTGTATTCTAGAGTTCTGCCTGTGTTTTACTCACTGTATTCTATGGATTCTGACCTAATCTCCAATACTTAATCCACTTTAAATTAAGTAACTTCACTGATGAGACTCCACTTTAAGTTTTCTTATTTGCATATTGAATAATCAATTTTCCCAGTACCATTTGTTGAAGAGGATTTTCTGCCTCATTTCATTCACCAGCTCCTTTTTTCAGACTATTTGTCCATAATTCTGAGAGTTGTCTCTGGTTCTTCTTCTGTTCCATGTTTATTCTGTCTATGTTTATTTCAATAATACATAGTTTTGATTACTAAAACTTTACAGTATAATTTGAAGCCATAAAATGCAATACTTTCTATCCCTTTTCCCCCACAAAATTGTTTTGAATACTTGCAGAATTTTATCAGTCTGTACAAATTTTACTAGAGTTTATCTAAGACATTGAGAAATGTTGTTAGAATTTTAATGGGGACTACAATGAATTTTTATAATGGTATAGATAGAATGGTCATTAGACAATGTTAAATATTCCAATCCATAAACATGAATTGTTTAAAGAACTGAATCCAATAATATTCAGAAGAAACTCACTCTATGAAAAAGTGAGATTCATTTTTATGGATACAAGAATGTTAAATATGTGCAAAAATTCATGAAATAGCATCATTATCAACAAAAGGAAAGAAAAAAATTATATGATCATATCAATATACACAGAGAAAAGTTTTAATAATATTCAACATAAATTCATTATTTTTAAAGCACTCAACAAAAATAGAGATAGAAAAAATATATTTCAAGATAATGAAGGCCATTAAACGCAAACCCTCAGCCAAGATTTATTCAACTAGGAGAAACTAAAAGCCTACTTGCTGAGATCAGGCACAAATAAAGAGTTTGTAATGCCTTTACTATTATTCAATATAATTTTAAAAGTCCTCATCACAGAAATAAGGAAAGAATAAGAAATTGCAGTCATCTTTGAATTGGAATTGTAAATGAAGTCAAATTATCAGTATTTTCAGATAGCATTGTAATATACATTAAAAAACATAAAAACTCTAATTAAAAAAACTCTTAGGAACAATAAACTGGCAAACTGGAAGGCTACAAAATCAACACATACACAAACACATAAAAAAGCTATTCCATTTCTATAAGAAATAATCTAGGAGATATCTAGAAGAGAAAAATAAAAAGACAATCCCATTTAAAATAATGTCTCTCTAAAATGAAACACCTAGGAATACATTTAACAAATGTATATGAGATACTTACATACTGAAAACTATAAATCAGGGATGCTGAGCACCACTAGCTGTGCCCCCCCCAAAAAAGAAAAAACCTATAAATCATTATTAAAAGGTTATATTAATTAAGCATAATTAAAGAAAATTTTATAGCAGCGTTATTGGTGACAGCTAAAGCCAGAAACAATCCAAATATACTAAATTGACATGTAATAAATTTTATCAATAAAGAAAAAGTTTAATCTTCACATTCTATAACATGGAGGAGAATGCTTTGCTAAGGACAATAAGTCAGATACACAGGAAAACAAATTTCTTAATTATCTGAAATAGATAATTAAGTTTATCTTAATTACCAGTGGGAGAAAAGATTGAAAGGAAAAAGAATTACAAAGTATACTCAAATAAATCAGTAGCTGAAAGAATAAATATAAGTACTACACTTAAAATAAATAAATTCATGAGAGAAAATATTAACAAAATATAATCTAGGCCCAGAGAAATCTAGGTACTTTGGTACTCTACATTTATCTCATATTTGTCTTTCATAACATGATATTCTCCACTATCATTCATGTTGCAGCAAATGCATCATTTCGCCTTCTTTGAAGTTACATAATCTCCCATGATACATCTTTAACACACCTTCATTGTCCACTCATCCATAGTTGGACACCTATGTTGAATCCATATTCTAACTAATATGCTAAATGCTGTAGTGATGTATATGTCCTTCAGACTAATAAAGTTTTTGTGTCCTGGTGGTAGGCACCAAGAACTGAATTTCTGAGTCAATAGCAGCTCGATTTTTACTTTTCTTAGAAAAGTAACCCAACAGGGTTACAGATAACAATCCCACCAGCAATTCCTGATTTTTTGGTTTTTGGTTATTTCTTTTTATTTGTTTGCTTTTGATATGTGTATGCTCACTGGTGTGAGGTGAGATCTCATTGTCATCTTTATTTGGATTTTCCTAATATGTGGTCATTATAATCTTTTCATATGCCTATTTTCTATTTGTCTGTCTTCTTTGGAGAAATATCTGGTTATTTCTCTCTCTTTATGGGAAAGATTTGTTTTCTTATTATATGAACTCTCTATACGTTTGGATATTATACTTTGATTTCATGCATTGAGTGCAAATACTTTCTCCCATCCAGTTGGGTATTTTTTATTTAACCCCATTTCTTTTTCATCAGAAATTTAAATTTGATCTAGTTCAATTTTTTTTCATTTTTCTTTTTGTTGCCTTTGCCAGTGGGATCATATCATTACCCTGGTCCCTAGGTAACAGAACTAAAAAGAATAGGGAAGGAAATAGAGGGGAAAAGAAATGGGGTAGATGGTTTATTTTTGCTTATTTGGTCTTTGACACTGTGGTTGGGATACATTTACACAATAGAGTACTATGCAGAGAAGAAATTAAGACCATGTAATCTGCAGAAACGTGGCTAGAACTAAAATATATCATACAGAATGAAGTCAGTCAGAATGCAAGGAAGTTTTCACTAGAGCCTGCAACTATTTTATAACAGGCAAATCCCTGTGGTTAAGCTCACTTCTTGCCATTACTTTGTCAAATTTTCAGTAGCATACACATTATTAAAACCATAAAAAATTTATTTTACAGAATTTTAGCCTTACCAGGTAAGTGCTTTATTGTCTGCTTAAAGATACACCAAAGATACTTAGAAATTTTATTTCACTCTGATTCATGAATTGGGTCCTACTGATTGTGTTTGGAGACAAAAAAATTAATTTGAAATCATCCAGATAGGTGACTGATAACATTCTCCAGAAAGAAGAAAAATTTCAGTTTCAAGGTTCTTAGTTGTATGATAGTCTTTCATCTTAATTCATTAAATTAAGTGTTCATTAATTAAACACTACCCAGATTTTATACCCTTTTCATTCATTCACAGTGTTTGACAGTGTGGCTTAGATTAACCCATAGGTTAGAACTTGGTATCTCAGAATGTGGAGCAGTTTAGTAATATCAGCATCAGTTCTTTTTTTTAATTAACATCTTTATTTAATACAACTTGATTACAAATATGATTGTAGTTGGGTTTCAGTCATGTAAAGAACACCCCTCCCACTTGACCAGTGCAACATTCCCATCACCAAAGTCCCAAATCTCCCTCCTCCCAACACCACTCCCACCTGTACTCTAGACAGGATTTCTACTTCCCTCATTCATTTACATTTTTATGATAGTTCTCAATGTAGTTATTTCTCTAAGTACACTGATCACTCTTTCTGGTGAGCTTCATGTCGTGAGCAGGAACTTCCAGCCCTCATCTCTTCTGTCTCTGAAAATTATTGCAAGAATGTCTTTTATTTTTCTTAAAATCCATATACGAGTGACATTATTCTGCATCTCTCTCTCTCTGACTTATTTCACTCAACATAATAGATTCTATATACATCCATGTATAGGAAAATTTCATCTCTCCTGATGGCTGCATAATATTTAATTGTGTATATATACCATGGTTTCTTTAGCCATTCATCTGCTGAAGGACATCTTAGTTGTTTCCAGAGTCTGGCTATTGTAAATAGCGATGCAATGAATATCTGTGTGAGGAAGGGATTTTTGTATTGTATTTTTGTGGTCCTAGGGTATAGCCCTAGGTGTGGTATAGCTGGATCTTATGGGGCACAATTTCCAGTTTTTTGAGAAATTTCCACATTGATTTCCATAAAGACTTGACTAGATGGCATTCCCACCAGCAATGAATAAGAGTTCCTTTCTCTCCACATCCCCTCCAGCACTGCTTGTTCTCATTCTTTATGATATGAGCCAATTTCTGTGGTGTGAGGTGGTACTTCATATTTGTTTTGATTTGCATCTCCCTGATGATTAGTGATGTGGAGCATTTTTTTAAGTGCCTTTTGACCATTTGTATTTCTTCTTTGCAAAGTGTCTGTTCATTTCTTCTCCCCATTTTTTATTGAGATTAGAGTTTTTTCTTGTAAAGTTCTGTCAGTGCCTTGTATATTTTGGAGATTAGCCCCTTATTTAATGGGTATTGGGTGAATAGTTTCTCCCATTCCGTGGGTGGCTCTTGTATCCTGGGCACTATTTCTTTTGAGGTGCAGAAGCTTCTCAGCTTAATATACTTCCATCTGTTTATCTCTGCTTCCACTTGTTTGGAGAGTGCTGTTTCCTCCTTAAAGATGCCTTTAGTCTCAATGTCATGGAGTGTTTTACCTAGTGTTGTTCTATATACCTTATGATTTCAGGTCTGATGTCAAGGTCTTTAATTCATTTGAATTTTACCTTCCTACATGGTGTTAGATCGGACCCTGAGTTCTCTTTTTTGCAAGTGGATAACCAGTTGTGCCAACACCACTTGTTGAAGAGGCTTTCCTTGCTGCATTTAGGATTTTTTGCTCCTTTATCAAAAACTACGTGATTGTATGCCTGAGGAACATTCTCTAAGTACTCAAGCCTATTCCACTGTTCTGAGGGTCAACGGGTGTGGCCCCAAAACAAAACAAATAAAAACCTAATGTGGCATGCTTTAATATATATATAAAAGCACCCATTTTTAAATCTTAAGTAATATTTGAACACTATGGGGGTAGAATAAAATAGTAAGTGAACGAACTTTCTCTAGTCTTAGGATCAGTAGTGCCTTTGTAGCCATTAGCCTAGCTGAAGAGCAGGACTTTCCTCAAAGATAGGTCATTTCTGTACTAGTTGCCAATATGTATTGATAGTCCATATCATTTATTGAGGATGAGTGTCAGGAGCTATCTGGGGTTACAAATTGCAGCTTTAGACACCTGTGCCACCAATATGCTTGAACAAAGACAAAAATGGCTTCACCTCACCTCCTCTTCAGGCAGGAAGGTGAACAGGGAATTTTCAAATCCTTCTTACTCTTGGTGGCTCCCTTGGTTTATCTGATGGGATCAGTGTAGTTCACATTACTGATTGCTGGTCACATTACGGATCATCGGTCTAATGCCACTTGAGGACGTCTGAGCTGAGGTGTCATATAAGGCTTGCACGGAGGAGGGGTAATTTCAGAAATCTGCACCACCTCCGGAGCCAATGATCTGTGCTTTTCCCATCCAACTATTTGTGTTTCACCTGGCTTAGAGATAGGACCAAGTTTTCAAAGTTCTTTCAGCTCAGTTCGTTTATGTAATTCTCTGATGACTACAGCAAGAAGTAAATAGCTGAAAATTATCTAATCAATAATGACATTACAGAACATACAGTATATTCTACAACTTATTTTAGTTTTTTATCGAATATTTCTTATCTTTCCAAATAGGTGCCTCTTAGTGACATTAAAATCCAGTTTCATTGAATGTCCATTTCCATTGTAGGTCACCCAGGCCAAAGACAACCCCCAGTGAGAGGGGAAAGAATGCTGGAAGTCTGTTTCCTGCCCCAAAGTGCTCCCTACCCCCAGAAGCTGAGGTCTGTAAACCTGAGCTCCTCCCCAAACCGAGCCCGGGCACCATCTCAATGGGGAGGATACACAGGCGCCCTGAACCCTCCCCCCTGCCGCGCATGCTGTCTTAAGCCCAGAGCTGAGCATCCAGGGGCACTGCAGCGATGGTCGCGCTCTGGCTGGTGCAGTTCGGGCAAAAGCTGCTGCTCTGCAGCGCGCTGAGCACCGGGTGCCTGGCGGTCGCCTTGCTGCTCTGGAGCCTTTTGGTGATGCTGGTGAACTATGCCCGGCACTGGTGGCAGCTGAGGACAGTGCCGACCGTCGCTGGAGCTTACCCATTCGTGGGGCATGGGCTCATTGCTGAAAGGGACTCACAGGGTAAGAAACCGCACAGGAGAGAGAGGGCAGCCATACCCCTGCCTAAGCGCCAAAGAGGGTCCCTGCTCCATAAGGCTGGTACCTGTCATCCTTGCTAAGAATGAGCTCCTTATTCTCTCCAGTGTCCCCTCTTACATTGCCAAAGTTGATTTTTTTATATCTCCTTCCTCCCTTTCCTCTCCACTGCTTTCTCTTAGCTTCTCTCTTCTTCCTTCCTTCCTTCCTTCCTTCCTTCCTTCCTTCCTTCCTTCCTTCCTTCCTTCCTTCCTTCCTTCCTTCCTTCCTTCCTTCCTTCCTCTTTCTTTTTCTTTTCTTTATTCTTTCTTTCTTTCTCTATCTCTTTCTTTCTTTCCTTTCTTCCTTCCGTCCTTTCTTTCTTCCTTTCTTTTTCTTTCTTTCTTTCTTTCTTTCTTTTTCTTTCTTTCTTTCTTTCTTTCTTTCTTTCTTTCTTCTTACTTTCTTTCTTTCTTCTTACTTTCTTTTTTCTTTCTTTTTCTTTCTTTCTTTCTTTCTTTCTTCTTACTTTCTTTTTCTTTCTTTCTTTCTTTCTTTCTTTCTTTCTTCCTTCCTTCCTTCTTTCTTTCTTTCTTTCTTCTTTCTTTCTTTCTTTCTTTCTTTCTTTCTTTCTTTCTTTCTTTCTTTCTTTCTTTCTTTCTTTCTTTCTTTCTTTCTTTCTTTCTTCCTTCCTTCCTTTTTTCCTTCCTTCCTTTTCTTTTGACTCTCTGTTCTCTTTTCTATCCTCATTGTCTTAATACCCTCTTCTCCCTTCTTTTCCCCCCACTCACTTGTCTTTCCTCTCCTCTTTCTCTTCACTCCTCTCACCCTCTATCTCTCTCCTCTCTTTTCTTTTTCCCCTTCTCCCCCATATCTCCCTCACCCCACTCCATGTCTTATCTTTTTTTTCTCCTTCCTAAGACCTTCTGTCTTTGTCCTCTCTGCCTCTCTCCTGTCCTTTCCTTTCTCCTTTCTCCCTGATAAAGTTTTACTCTTTCTGATCCATTCTATTCAGTTCTTCCCTCTTCTCTCTGCTTTTATTTTTTCCCTCCCTCTTTCTCTTCTAAGTTTCTCCTCATTCTCTGGTCTTTCCTCATTTCTTTTGTCCCTTCTCTTTTCCTCCTTTCTCCCTTGACCACCCTTAGCTATTCCCTACTTTCTTCTCTCTAACTCTCCATCCACACTCTCACTTTTCTCCCTCTTTCCATCTCTTCCACCTCTTATTTTCCCCCTTTCACTTAACCCTTCTTTTCTTTCTCATCTCTCTCCACAATGTCCTTTCTTCTGTCTGTGCCCCTCTCTCATTCTCATATCTTTCTCCTTTCTCTCCCTCTCTTTCCCTTCTCTTTTTCTCTTACTCTTTCTCCTTCTCTTTTATCTTTCCTCCTTGCTCTTCTATTCTTTTCCTACCTGGATCTTCCATATTCCTCATCTCTCCTGTATCTTTTCCCTGTTTTTATTTTTCTTTTTTCCTTGAGATGATGTTAAAACTCCCCCCCGCCATACACATGCATGCATAAATTAAGACAGTTGACTTGGAACCTCATAACTGTTTTACATTGATATATAAATACTTTTAGGGATATAAAATTGTCTGGCCTTGTAGCTACATTGCATTGAAAGTTTCAGAAGTCTTATGTATTAAATTATATCATGTATTAATTTTATTATGTAATCACACATGTAATAGAGATATGTAATGTATTATATTATATATAATGCATACAATATATAGAATATATTATGTATGTAATATATGCAATACATCATGCAATGCATATTATATTATGTAATAATATAGATAGATTGTATTATCCAATACATATTATATATTAATTAGTTTATATTTTAAAATTAGGAAACCTTATCAAAGAGACAGGTTTATATTAAGCTTTACTGTTAAAAAAAAGATCACTTCATTGGAACTAGAAAAAGTACATCAGGGAAAACACTAGACCACCTAGGGTTCAATTCCTGGCATCCCATAAGGTCCTCTGACCACTGTCAGGAGTAATTCTTGAGTGTAGAGCCAAGAGTAACTCCCTAGGCATCTCTGGGTATATCTTCTTCCCACTAAAGAAAAATTACTTAATGTTAGAAATCTCTCAGAAGCACCTGGTTTTTAAAATTCCCCATCAAGTTAGATGCTTTAGATCTCAGCACTTTATTTCCATGAGTGTTTGGGTTGAGGTATGCATACATGTCATTGTTTAATCCATTGATTCAAATTGTGCCAGCTATATACAAATCTTTCAGAGTGACTTCTTACTTTCTCAACATGGCTCCATAATTTTTGAGCACTTCTATTATTCTGGCACCATAATCTACTCTTATCATTTATTTTCCATGACTCACCCCTGAGATCAATCTCTTTACAGAAGGCAGTTTATTTTAAAAACTTTTAGTTTTGGGCCATATATGGTGATACTCAGGATTTGCTTGTGGCTCTACACTCAGGGATCATGCCTGGTAATGGTTGGGGACTATATGGGGTGCTGAATATCAAAATTCCTAGCCACTTGCAAGGCTTTACTTGCCTTTTTTTTTTTTTTTTTTTTTTTTTGGTTTTTCAGGCCACACCCGTTAGATGCTCAGGGGTTACTCCTGGCTACGCACTCAGAAATTGCCCCTGGCTTGGGGGGACCTTATGAGACACTGGGAATCGAACCGAGGTCCTTCCTTGGCTAGCGCTTGCAAGGCAGACACCTTACCTCTAGTGCCACCTCGCCGGCCCCCTTTACTTGCTTTATTATGTCTTTGGCTTCTGTTTTTTTTTTTTTTTTTTAAGTATATTTAGAATTTGAGATCTACAAATATAGAGTGAGAGCGATTGGAAATTTGGTTTGGAATACCAAAGATCTCACATAAAAATCACATGTAAGATGTCCTTTGAAGGAAAAGTTGTATTAGTCAAAGGGAGTAATAATGTGGTATTGCATAAAGTGGAAGGGTTTGTAACAGACCTTGAGATCTTTAGAAGTTGAAGACTCAGTATGCTCTTTTCCTGCAAAAAATAGCTGAATGAGATACAGCAAAAGGAATTTAATAGGGAGTTGTCAGGAGCTAGAACAGAGTGTTTAAATACATTCAGAGGCCCTAAGTTTGATTCTTGAACTAAATGACCTACTAAACACTACTGTGATTACACTAGTGGCCAATACTGCTGCCAGCTAGGCAGAACCTTACTAAAGTCAACACCTAAGATAATAATTGGCAGAACAGTTCCTAAACTCCATGGCCTCCACAATAAAAGAAATTGTACACTGTCAGGGCTCATTAAATAGGCTATAAGGCTCACTGCCTACATATCATCAACTAGAACACTTTAAAGTTTGATATTTAGCAATTAATCAGGTTACTATTTCATGCATAATTAAGCCCTCATAATTAATTTGATTTTAGGAATTGTGTGCTTTAATTTGGAGAGATGTGGAGGACATTAGTAATGACTAAAGTTAAAAAAAAATTACACACCAGAAAAAGTCATAAAAACTTTCTATATTTTTTATATTTGTTGAACTAAAAAGTTACTAATTTCACTTTTTTTTACTAAACATTTATTCAGAATTTTTTAAGCAGCTAGTTCGTTTTGCTGAAGAATTCCAACATATGCCATTGTTTAAATTCTGGGTTGGGACTGTGCCACTGGTGGCTCTCTACAGAGCAGAAAGTGTGGAGGTGAGTTGCTGATAACTAGGGTTAATGTCTCACTGTCTACTGGATAGTATTCAAATTGCATCATGGCCCTTATATTGAAAGTACCCCATAGTGTATAATTATATATAAATATATATAGCATATATAAACGTATATCCTAAGCATTCCTATAAAAATGAGGGCACTAGCTGGAGGGAAAAAGAGAGGGAAAAAATGAGGGCACTACTGGGGCCAGATCATGCTTTCCAAGTGTTCTATGCATCCATTCATATTTGTAGACAAATACAAATATATATTTTTTTCAATTGAAAGTTTGCAGAAGTCTATGTATTGATTATTCCATAATGTAAGCAAAATGTAACTTGTCAGGTATTATTTTAATATTATGAAAATAATATACTATTCTCAAAGAGAATTACAAATTAAATTTTAGATTAATTTTTTAAAAGCTAATCATGGAAAAGCATATTTTTCTGATTCATGCTATTGAAGTCAAACCTCCAAAAATTGATTCCTTTTCACATGTTAGGAGTTTGGGTCAGGAAGTTAAAATGAAATCAGCAGAGTTTCTCCTCACATAAAAAAGTGAAAAGCAGGATTTCATAGGGACTATTTCTGGAATATATTTTTATTTTGTAGTTATTGTTGTAATAACATTGGAGTTCCTCTAGTTATAATCAGATAGAATACTGCTTCACAGGAAATCATAAGGGCAGCAAGTCCAAACATCAAATCTGAAGTCCAAACTTGCTGACTCCAGAAAGCTTAGTGGGGAGAAAATCGCCAGAGAGGAGAAAGAGCAAGAAGTCTGGACAGAATGAAATGGTCAGACCTAAATGCTTATTCCTTCTACTTCATTTCGATCAGAGTGATTCAATATCATGTGTATCTGCTTCCAATGTTTTTGTTTTATTCTGGAGATATCCAAGGAGAGCCTGTTTGTGAGTTTATTCTGAACTCCAATTGACCATGGGCAAATTGAAGGCTACGGAAGCAACATGATTAAATATAAATTCATGTTTCTGTCTCCCTAGATGTGCTCCTCTTCTGCATTCACTGACTCCTCTTTCTGAGCTGTCTCCTTGCTTAAGAAAAGACTACTTGTTTCCTAACAAGGCAGGAACTGAGGAGCTTCCCTCCATTGTTTGGTTATTTGGTTGCTTAGAAAATATGTATTCAGTATCTGAGACTAAATGACAGTCTGGGTGAATTTTCTTGAGATATAAGAATGAAATAAAACCAAAAAGTAATAGTAGTTATAATTTGGGGTGGGGTTTACACCTGGCTCTGGTTAGGGTTGAGTCCTAGCTCTGTGCTTAGAGATCTTTATTAGCAGCTATAGGGACCATATGGGGGTACCAGAGACAGAACCCAGGTTGGCCACATGTGAGGCAAAAAACCTACCTGTTGTGTGCTGTTGCTCCAAGCCGAATATATATAAAATATTACTTTCTTTTTAGAAAGCTTCTTTTTTTTTTTTTCTTTTTTTATAGGTGTTGATTTTGGTTTGGTTCCGTGATCATATCCAGCTATGCTCAGGGCACCACGATAAGCTGACTCCATGCTCAGGGCTCAGTCTAGATGGCAGCTCAGATGGGAATCATGTTGGGATGATTATTATGCTGTGGATTAAATTATAAAATCAACAATTACCAAATTATGCTAGGGATCAAACCTGGTTGGTCAAGTGTAAGGCAAGTGCCCTGATCACTCTACTATCACTTGGTCCCTATCTAGATTTTCCTATAATATAGATAAGATTTGTACCATTTTTCTTCCTAATATACTTCTGCAATAATATTCTGTTTTTTCTTTCTAAGACAATTTTATGTAGTTCAAAACAAATTGACAAGGCCTATGTATACACGTTTATAAAACCGTGGCTCGGCCTAGGACTTCTTACAAGGTGAGTGTCAGTATGTAAACCTGTCTTATAAAAGCAAGCGTTGCTGTGTAATGTGTTACAAAAAAAGTTCTGTAGAAAGATTAGCATAAGGAAATAAGGGAAAATCTGGAAAATGTGATTCTATAACAGTCCTTTAAAAGAGGAGTCCAGATAGTCAGCAGTCACCATCATTGTAATAATAGTCACCAGTTCCCAGGGAGACATGTGAAGCCCAATGGGTAAAGAATAGTGAAAATTTAATGAAGACACACAATGCCAGAGAAATAATAATACTGGAAGCAATAACTTTCATCAGAAATAAGAGTTCTACCTCTAAAAGAGGACTCAAGATATGATGGCAGAATATCTCTGGGGCATAGAGAACTATGAGAAAAATAAAGAGTCATCACAGTGACATGGAACATAAAGGTAGTCTAAAGATGGAGTGTTGATAGAGAGTAGAAAAAAACTAACTTCTTGGGGCTGGAGAGATAGTACAGTGGTAGGGCATTTGCCTTGAACATGGCCAACCCAGGACCAACAATGGTTTGAATCCCAGCATCCCACATGGTCCCCAGAGCCTGTCTGGAGCAATTTCTGGGCAGAGAGCCAGGAGTAACCCTGAGCACTGCCAGGTGTGGCCCAAAAGCCAAACTAAAAAAAAACACACACACACAAACACTAATTTATCTTTACTTAGAAATTTAGGAAACATTCTAAAAATGTTCAATTTTGATGATTTTTTAAATGTATAATATAGAATCGTGTTTAAAATATCCATATTCTTTAATTTTATATAGCTATTCAATGAAACATTTTCAAGTTCTACTAAAATGTCATTGATATATACACATGACTTTTAAAATTTTATTTTAGGTAATAAACTTTAATCTTAGGTGATAATAAAATAAACACTTTATTTTAGGACTACAAATGTCTTTTATTATTGTCAATTTTTTGGGGCATTGGGGTAGATGACAAGAAGTGGACTTTCTGGGTCTATGAACGCTTGTTTTTTAAGAAGTATTAGTATAGAATAGGGGCCAGCGAGGTGGCGCTAGAGGTAAGGTGTTTGCCTTGCAAATGCTAGCCAAGGAAACACCGCGATTTGATCCCCCAGCGTCCCATATGGTCCCCCCAAGCCAGGGGCAATTTCTGAGCACTTAGCCAGGACTAACCCCTGAGCATCAAATGGATGTGGCCAAAAAACCAAAAAAATAAAAAGAAAAAAAGAAGTATTAGTATAGATATTATATAAACAATAGAACAATACCTTTGTTTTCCTTTTCTGGAAAACATTTCTAAGTGGTTGATATTCCCACCAGCAGACTCATTAGGGTCTCTGTTTACCCACAGCCACATCAATACTGACTGCTTTTGATCTTTGTGATAAAAAAATGAAAGCATCCCCTCTAAGATTAGGCACAAGACAAGGCTGCCCACTTTCATTACTATTTAATATTAGAAGTCCTTGCTATAGCAATTAGACATAACAAGTAATTAAAGGCATCCAGAATAGAAAAGAAATCAAACTTTTATTATTTTTACTTTTGAAATTTTACTTAGAAAATTCTAAAATCTCCACAAAAAGGTTTTTAGAAGTAATAGACTTTACAGAAAAATTGCAAACTACATAATCAATATGCAGAAATCTATGGCTTTTCTATATTCAAATAATAAAATAAGGGAGAGAAAATTACCTTGGAATTAGCTTAATAAAAGAGGTTCAAGGCTTATACAAGAAAACACTGCTAAATAAAATAAAAGAGGACAAAAAAATGGAAGAACATGTCCTACTCATAGACTGGAAGAATTAATATTGTCAAAATGACAATTTTTCCATAGCACTATACATATATAAAATAAAAATATTTTATAAAAATTTGAAAATATAAAATATATAATAAATATCCATGATATTTTTCAAGGCCATAAATAAAATGCTGTTGAAATCTATGTGGAATGATAACTCTACCTCCCCCAACTCTAATAATAGAAAAAGAATGTATGTTTTTTGTTTTTTGGTTTCTGGGTCACACCCAGCTGCGCTCAGGGGTTACTCCTGGCTCTATGCTCAGAAGTCGCTCCTGGCAGGCACGTGGGACCATATGGGACACCGGGATTCGAACCAACCACCTTAGGTCCTGGATCAGCTACTTGCAAGGCAAATGCCACTGTGCTATCTCTCCGGCCCCGAATGTATGTATTTTTATGAAAAAAAAAAAAAGAAAAAAGAAAGAAATCCTAAGGCAAAAGAAGATGGGAACTTTCACTCTCTCAATTTCAAGCTATACTCTCTAAAGCTTTAATTATTGAAACAATTTGGTACTGGAATAAAGACAAACTCTCAGGACAATTGGATAGTTGGGAATCCAAAGCCAGAGCCTCAGTATATAAACAGCTAATCTTTAATAAAGGACAAAAAAAATTAAGTAGAGTAAGGAAAACCTTTTTAACAAATGGTGTTAGGAGAAACTGATTGGTCACATGCAAAAATAAATGAACATAGGTTATTTTAAAACACTATGTGAAAAAGTTAAATCAAATAAATTAAAACTTAATATATGGCATATATAGCCTGGATCCAGGGAATATATTGAAAACATGCAAGATATTGAATTACGACACAACTTCAATTCAATGATTCAATGTCAATTGTCCAATTAAACAAATAAAGATAAACAGATGGGTGGGACTGCATGTGTTTTACTACATGTGTTCTTCTGCGAAAAAGCTTCTGCACTGAAAGAAAATGATGCTCAGAATTAAAAATATTCCACAGACTGGGAGAGAATATTTCCCCCCCACACACTCATCTGATAAAGGGTCAATATAAAAGGCAGAGGAAGCACTAGCAGAATTTGACGAGAAAAAAATCAACCAAGTCCATGAAAAAATTGGGAAAGAGAAGGGAAAAAATGCTTTATCAAAGAAGACATAAAGCTGCCAGAAAAGTATGTTAAAGATGTTCTGCCTCACTTATCAACAGGGAACTACACATCAAGACAGCAATGAGGTATCATGTCATACCAATGACACTGCCATACATCTACATGGATAGTTTTTAGCACAGCAATTAGAAATGACAAAAATCAAGCAATTTTAGGAGTTTTATTTTAATGCTTATAATCATACTTGTTTCAACTTTTCTTATATGTAATCATGCCTTGTATTTCTAGTACTGGAAACAAATGGCAGTCCAGGAGGAAAATGTTAACTCCCACTTTTCACTTTACAATTCTGGAAGATTTCTTAGATGTCATGAATGAACAAGCCAACATACTGGTTAATAAGCTTGAAGAATATGCTAATAAAGAAAAATTTAACTGTACTTTTAATATCACTCTTTGTACCTTAGATATCATCTGTGGTAAGTCTCCATGCTGTAAAAAAAATAAATAACCCAATTTAATAGTACAGGTCCCAGGAAAAATCACTGGGGGTGTGGAAAGGATCTTGAGTGCTTCAGAATGTCCTGCTGGTAAACATACCATTAAATAAGCAGCATCCATTCCCATGTTTTGGAGTAGAGCAGCCAGAAAGCCAATATTCAGGAAGGAGAAAGGGGAGAAACAGTGTATTGGAGAACTAGAAGACATGGGAGTAGAGGGGAAAGAGGGAGCAAAACATGTAAAATGTAGGCTGTCTTGCAGCTGAGCTGCCGGGCTGTGGCCCTCCTGTTCGGCTGCAGCAGCGCAGCCCTGGCTGTGCATAGAGATCTAGAGGGGGTTGGCATCGTACGCAAGTACATCATGGCTGATTGTCCAAAGTTTGTTGGTAATCTCTGAGATGTGACTGACCGGGACATTGACCACTACTCAGAGGTCCTGCTGCAAGGCTGACTCAGAGCTGGTTCTGTGGCCTCCCTTCTCCACTATGTTAGCCAGGCAGGGTAGGCCCCTCGACTCAAGTATATTATTGGGGCCTCATCTGTTGTCTATGACTTACCTGTTTCCCTAAGGTGAAGCCTTGGGACTGTTCTACCAGCAAAAGTAGCCAAGTGACTATTCTACCTCCAAGTTTTATATCCCTTTGAATATATATCTTTAAGTCATTTATATGAAGTGTATTTTATATTACATATTTTCTTTATTTAATCTTAATATTATAAAATCGCTTCTCGGCCTTTTGGCTATGATCAAGTGTAGTATCTGTTCGTATTAGTTTAATATCTGATACATCATCTATCTGGCGACAATATATAAAATGGATTTTTGGCACTAGAAACTGGAATAGGAGCTTGCTCTGTCCATTTCATGTATTGACCTGGTATTGCAGTACCTCCAAGGAACAGTGCACCAAAAAAAAAAAAAAAAAAGAAGAAAAAAAATTATAAAACTACATTACTTTAACTCTATAAAAAGTCATGAGAACAAAACAACATGTATGAATGTCAACCTTGGAAGATAAATACAAGAAATGTGCATAAGTTAAATGGTTGTTTCTCATCATGTTTTGTAGAAACAGCGATGGGGAAGAATATTGGTGCACAAGTAAATGATGATTCTGAATATGTTCATGCAGTTTGTAGGTAAATTGGGTGCTTTAATTGTTTTAAAGATTATTGTTGATTAATATTAAGATTATATATACTATTAGATAATATATATGGTCCCATATGGTCCCCTGAGCCTGCCATTATATATAATATATAATAATTTATTATGTAATATTATATTATATAAAAATATATATTTTTGGGGTTTGGGGTCACATCCAGCAGCTCTCAGGAGTTACTCTTGGATCTATGCCTAGAAATCACTCCTAGCAGGCTCGGGGGACCATATGAGAGGCCAGGATTCTAATCACCATCCGGTTTTTCTTTCTTTTTTTTTTTTTTTTTTGGTTTTTGAGCCTCACCCAGCGGTGCTCAGGGGTTACTCCTGGCTGTCTGCTCAGAAATAGCTCCTAGCAGGCACCGGGGACCATATGGGACACCGGGATTTGAACCAACCACCTTTGGTTCTGGATCGACTGCTTGCAAGGCAAATGCCGCTGTGCTATCTCTCCAGGTCCACCATCCGATTTTTCTTCATGCAAGGCAAAACACCCTACCTCCATGCTATCTCTCTGGCCCCCAAATATTAAGATTATTTTTATTCATTTTTGTGTTATATATAATATATTACATAATATAATATCTGTCATATTATATAATATATAACACATAAAATAAAACCATATATGTATGGTGGGGTGCTAAGGATCAAATCCAGTTCAGTGTACAAAGCAAGTGCCTTAACCCTCTGTACTATATCTCTGGCCCTATGTTGTATATTTTTATTTATTTATTTCGGGTCACACCCAATGCCTTTCAGGGCTTACTCCTGGCTATGCGCTCAGAAATCACTCCTGGCTTGGGAGACCATATGGGACACTGGGAGGTCAAACTACAGTTCTTCCTAGGCTAAAGCCTGGTAAGGCAGATGCCTTACCGCTCCATACCACTGCTCCAGTCCTATGTTGCATATTTTTAATTCTTTTAAAATGAAACAGAATAATAAATATTAATTTTATATATAAGCACACATTTCAACCACAGAGGAAAATTAGGTAACTGTGTGACATCCAAACAATATCTAATTTTAAAACATAATTTTCACATGTACAGAGATTTACTTTGTATGATTTAAGAAATCTCTAAATATTTGTGGAACATAGAAAGTCCATAGATAAAAATGTATTCATATTAAAAAATTAGAAAATGTGGGACTGGAGAGATAGCACAGCAGTAGGGCATTTGCCCTTCTTGTGGTCAACCCAGGACTGACCTGGGTTCAATTCCTGGCATCCCATATGGTCCCCTGAACCTGCCAGGAGCGATTTCTAAGCACTAAGAGCCAGGAGTAATCCCTGAGTGCCACCAGGTGTGGCCCAACAACAACAACAACAAAAAGAAAGAAAAAGAAAACGCTATACAAATTGTTAGCTTACTTATAAATGCCTTTTTCATGCATTTGTTTTCCTAGTTAGATTTGGTTGTTATTTATTCCCATGTCCCATAATTTTATATATACGTATAATTTTAAAATTGAAACTATCTCTTATTTTCAAATTACTTGCAATTATTCATATAATAAGAGTCAGGGCCAGAAGTTATTTGGATGTATTGTGTTGTTAATTCTACTGCTCATTTCACTTCTTTTTTGACTTAATTTTATTTTATTAAAGCACTATGAGTTACAAGACTATTCATAGCTGAATATTAAGTATACAATATCCTAGCACTAATCCCACCTGTGTCTACTTCCTCTCACCATGTTCCCAAGTTCTTCACCCCTTCCTGTCCACTAGTCTGCCATCTTGACATGCACATTTTTTATTATTAAATTTATTTTAAAAAATGCATTACATAGTTGACATAACTGATCATAATACATTTTTTCAAGATGACCAAAAGCAAAGTTATTTTAAAAAATAGTAAATAGAAAGAACATTTTAAAAAATATGAAGGGAAAGGAAAGAAGAAAAAGTTTAGTAACAAGTGTATTTCTGAAAAATATTGTATCACAAATGAACTCTTTAAAGCAATAGCAGATTTAGTAAGCTCTTCTTTTTTTTTTTTTTCAAGGATAAGAGTTAAAGAAATACAGTAAGAAAGGTGTGAGAGTGGCAATTGTTGCTGCTTGCATAGGCCCAAGCAAAGTTCTGGGGAAATAGAAAGGAAAAGCCTTGGCCTAAATACAAGGTGGCATTAAGACTAACTCTAGACTACAGACATAGTAGGTTGTCCTATCCCTGAGTCATTCTCTGTTGTCCCAGTAGAAATTTTTTGCACAATCGCTGTTGCTAGTGTCAAGTTTCTGTAGATAGAGATCCTTGTTTCTGTGCATATTCTGCATTGAAGTCAAGATGATGTGGAGCTTCCTCTAGTTTTACCTCACCATTAGAGAGCAATGCGAAGATCCCTGCCCTGAAAGCAGGTTGTTGCTGTTGCTAAGTCGTCCCTGGGTGTTAAAAGGACCATCTTTGGAGTAAGTCGATGCCAGGGCAGCGGTAGGTTGTTGCCTGGTAGAGGTTTGCTTCCTGCTGATGTTATAGACCAGCGTTTTCCAAGCACTGTGCCGAGGCACATTAGTGTGCCATGAGATATTGTCTGGTGTTCCATGGGAAAAATTCCAATTTCATCCATAACACGTGGCTTTTGCTCACAAATAGACAAATCATTTGAGTAAGTAAACAGAAATATAAACAATTATAAAATACTTTATATTTCATAATAATGTGATTATACAATAATTTCTTTGTGCTCACTTGATTCCTATTCAAAAGAACTACTTTATATAGTCGATATAGGCACAGAGTTAAATTTTTTTAACATTTTCTAATTGTGGTGTGCCTCGTGATTTTTTTTATTTAAAAGTGTGCATTTGCACAAAAAGGTTGAAAAAACTGTTATAGACAACTATGATTGTTTCTGTAGATGGTATCTATGGTTCAGGAGTAAATGGACAATGCCTATTTTTCTCAGGTTTAAGCCAAGTCATTATGCCAATGATTAGGGTGTAATGCCCCACTGCATTACAAAATTTGTGTGTTTCTATCTCTATTAAATAAGAACTTGTTTTCATATGTAATATTTTCCCATTTTAATGGACACACACTTTTTTAAGTTTGGTTGTTGATATTTGGATCTCAAGTTTTCTGTACTGTTGACTCTGTGGTCTCATTCCACTTCTTTTAATGAATATTTATCCATCATCTCAAAACCTGTTATTAATTGCATAAGACACTGATTAGTTTTGTGTCATGTACAACAAAAAGAATGGCACAAAAGACGTTAAAAGATGAAAAACTTACAATGAGAGTAAGTGTTTAGAAAGTGATATCATTGATATTAGAGAGGAAAATTGTGATAATGGCCTACAGATTTAGTGAAAGGGGAAGGCTGATTGTAATGGCTATTTATGTCATGAAGCAGAAGACCATGTCTAAAGAAGACGTTTTGCTTCTTCAAGGGGAAATGATAATTTGGGTGCTGGGACACTATGTGCCACAGGGTCTTTAATAGACACTTTTTTTTGTAGAATAAAGCAGGCATTTTTTTTTCTATTACTCCAGAAGAGAGATCAAGCCAATGATTTGTCAATGCCAAGAGAGAAACTTCATCATATTAGGTGGCAGAAGAGGCACAGAAAACAGACCATTCCCAGGAGAAATCAGGAGACTAAAGTTGCCCACATAGTAGGGAAGTTTATTAAAAGACTCTTCCTTTAAATAAATTAGTAGAAAATTTACTGAGCTCTCAGTATTCTATGAATGATCAGTCTTTCTTTTTAAACATTCATTGAGAATAGGCACAGAGCAGAGTAGGTGCTCAGGAAATATGTGTTAGATATGTCAGCTGATGTCTTTTTTTTATTTTATATATAGGATGAGTGATCTAATACTTCAGAGAATAAAGACACCCTGGTTCTGGGTTGATAATTTATTCTTTATGTTTAAGCAAGGGCAAGAACACAAAAGGACCCTAAAGATCCTACATGATTTCACTAACAATGTAAGTTTCTATTTTTTATTTGTGGTAAAATATTCATAATTTTAAAGTCAGAGACATTAAATATACTTACAGTGCTGATCAATCATCACTCTCTCCACTATAGAACCTTTTTAAATCATAATTTCTGTGTTTTGTTAATATACCCTAGCATAGAACCAGAGAGCCTATATCTGATAAGACAAATTTTTACATGAATATAATGGGGGAAAGTGAGGGGCATGATTATATTTAAATTAGAAAGTGTCAAATACTTTCTGGTGTCCAAGTGTAGAACGTTTATGTGTGTGTGTGTATGTATGTATGTATGTATGTATGTATGTATGTATGTATGTATATGTTCCCTAACCTAAGCCGGGTTAGTCTAGAAGGTAGACTTGCATGTAAAAATTACAATGTGTATGGAGGGAGAAATGTGGCTTAGTGCTTAGATGCATGCCTGGCATACATGAAACATGGGATCAATCCCTGGCTTCACAAACAAAAAAAAAGAAATCTGAATTTTAAACTTCTATGTTTTAGGGGTTTGTTTTTGTGGGTTTTTTTGTATTGTTTTGTTTTGTTTTTTGCCACATCCTGTAATGCTCAGGAGTAACTCCTGGCTTTGCACTCAGAAGTTCATTCCTGGCAAGCTCAGGGGCCATATGGAATGCTGGAGATTGAACCTGGGTCAGCTATTTGGAAGGTAAATGCCATACCCATTGTATTATCACTCAGCCCTTGAATTATAAACTTTTGTTAAGAAACAGGATCTATACTAAACAAATGGAGAGGCAAATGCCTAAGTTATGAGACTTCTGAGGAATTTTTGATTTGTCAGTTACTTTCAAAGGCAAAGAACATTTATCATAATATGCTAATAGAAAACACAACATGTAGTAGAAATGACTATTTTGTTTCTACTTCAGAAATAGCCTAGAGATAATGATATTGTTGTGAATATAGTATCTAGACATTGTGTTAAAATATATTAAGGAAAGGAAAATTTAATTAAAAATATACAGTAAATTATAATTTAAGTGTTCTAATGTAAGTTCCTACTTCATATATTATCTCTTTGGAGAGGTTGGACCACACCTGGTGATGCTCAGGGGTTACTCCTGGCTACACACTCAGAAATTGCTCCTGGCTTGGGGGCCCATATGGGACACAGGGGGATCGAACCGTAGTCCATCCTAGGTCAGCCCACGTGCAAGACAAAATAACCCTACCACTGTGCCACCACTCCGGCCCCTTTCTCTTAAATATATTACATTTATAACGTCATAAATATAATACACTTCTTAAACTGAGGTACATCCAAATATCAATAGATCAAGTCGTTACCAATTATAGAGAGTAAATGAAGTAGAGGCTTTACTAAGCTGGTCTGACTGGATACTAACCCGAGAGTAGGAAAATAGCCAAATGCTCAGATTCTATGTGTATAATTACATTTTCCTAATATTTCAAGCATAGTACCAGTGATTAATGCAAGTTGAATGAGCCATAGTATTCATAAAAAATTAATAAAATTTATTTTAGTCTAGGGGGTCTATACCACAAAGAAAAGAAAACACAGTTTTTCCATTAAAAATAACCCACATAATATTTGTTCATACAGATAATTTAGTATCAAGTTTGATCATTTCCCTGGTAAGATTAGCCAAATAAAGTTTATGAATTATAATTATTTTAGTCATGCAACAAATGTCTAATAAAACTATTAAAAACATCAAGCAGTATATTAGAGGTTGAAAACTATATTGCAAAACCAAGATGAATTTTCTGCCTGGGTCATTCAACTTGGAAAAGAAAGACATGCAGAAGCAAGGATAATATAATGTCAGGTGAAAAGAACAATAAAGCAGTGATGTCAGGATGAGAGTGAGTGGAAGGGACTTGCACTCAATGTGCAAGGAAGCTCCTTCTGACAGTGTGAACAGAAGCACACACTGTTGAAGAGTGGGGCCAAGTCCCCTTCTGAAGAAATGTCTGGGGAAAGGCATTCTTGGTAGAAGAGCGAGAAGGCACAAAGGTGAACTAATTGACTTACTGTTTCTTTTCTCAGCACATGTAATTAGAATGTAATTAGATTGCTCTATTATAGAATGATTGCATTGTTCTCCATTGCCAGAATCCAGCCTGAGTGAAGGGGCCTGAAGAAGGGACACTGAAAGGATTAAAAAAAAAAAACAAAACGAGACAGACATAAAAGAGACAAGCATGGGGCTAGGGGCTCACCTTGTGGATTAAGTGCCCTGACTATACTCCACATAGGATATATATTGTTTATTTTTTATTGTTCAGGAATTATAGTTATATATAGTTCCTATATAAATATAGGAATTTATAGTTATATAAATTATAGTTTATTGTTCAGTCATAGGAATAAGGTCAGATAACAGGCAAATTCCTATTTAATGCTAAATAAGTCTAAGGGGTTTTTACTCTTCATTGATGTATGTAAGGAAAGAGGAAGTTAGAGTAAAAATCTCTGAATATTGTCTTCCTCCTGGAGAGGTGACAGATAAAAGATTAATACAAAGGGCCGGAGCCGAGGCACTAGAGTTAAGGCATCTGCCTTGCAAGCGCTAGCCTAGGAGGGACCTAGGGTCGATCCCCCGGTGTCCCATATGGTCCCCCAAGTCAGGAGCGATTTCTGAGTGCACAGTGAGGAGTAACCCCTGAGCGTCATCGGGTGTGGCCAAAAAAAACCAAAAAACAAACAAAAAAGACTAATAATTCAGGACTCCTACCCAGCAGGGCAGTCTCCATGGGCACAGTTTTCCAGTAATTTACATTAAGAGCTCTCAGATCTTTATCTGCAGCCTCCCTTTGGACTATCAGCTCTCTAGCTAAGCTTGTTTATTTCTTGGACATCTTCATATCCAACACACCATCATCTAAACTTTTTTACTTTAGTGTCTTCAAATCTCTAGGCCATAGCTTTGTATTCTTGCTGGAAAGACAGCAGAAATCACACTTGAAAATCATGGATTTAAACTTTTACTGGTTAGATATTGTTGAGGTAGAAAGAACAGAAAACTGTCACAAATCAGTTAAAGAATAAAACATCTTTTCATGGAAAAAAAATGGACCATCCTCAAAAACAAGAGTGTAACATTCTAAATCATACAGGTCATCACAGAACGGGCAATTGTAATGCAGAAAGAGGAAGAATGCAGAATGAAGAACAACACCTCAAAATCCAAACGCAAGGCTTTCCTTGACTTGCTTTTAAAAGTAACTGATGCTGAAGGAAACAAGTTAAGTCATGAAGATATTCGAGAAGAAGTTGACACCTTCATGTTTGAGGTATTTCATAATGTGTTACTTTCAGGTATCATTAAAGTCAGCTTAAGAACCATTAGCATTATTTACATGTTTTTCTTTTTTTTTTTATTTTGTTTTTTTTTCTTCCTGTTTAGGCACAGTAAATGTTGGGGACATTCTAAAGGAAATTTCCTTGGCTTAAGAGATACAGAGTTTCTCCACCCTTGAAGCATACTGTCATGGGATTAACTATAGACTTTTTGCATGTTCATTTACTCTCCTCTCTTCTCTCCTCGGTGCTTTTGTGGTGTATGGAAGACTTTTGCTCCATCATGGGTGATAAAATGAGACCTCTGTATCTAGGAGGAACTGAAGGAACAAAACTCCTAGAACCACAAAGCATTATTTACATTTTGGGTTTTTTTTTGTTTTGTTTTGTTGGTTTTTTTTGTTTTGTTTTGTTTTGGGTCACACCTGACGATGCTCAGGGGTTATTCCTGGCTAGGCGCTCAGAAATCGCTTCTTAGGGGACCATTTAGGACACCAGGGATAGAACTCAGGTTCGTCCTAGGTCAGCTGCAAATGTCCTACACCTGTGCTGTATCTCCAGCCCCAGCATCATCGACATTTTAACAGAATCTTAGTAGCTTAATATAACTGAGAAATCATCAGTATACTATAGCTAAAAGTTAAACATTTTGAGAAGTTAATTAACTACCAGATTGTCTTTATTCTTCAGAAAGATTTTGTTTGCTTGTTTTTGTTTTTGGGCCACACCCGGCTATGCTCAGGGGTTACTCCTGGCTATCTGCTCAGAAATAGCTCCTGGCAGGCACGGGGAACCATGTGGGACGCTGGGATTTGAACCAACCACCTTAGGTCCTGGATCGGCTGCTTGCAAGGCAAACACTGCTGTGCTATCTCTCAGGCCCCTCAGAAAGATTTTTAACCTAGGTGTGAGTACAGCAAGGAATATATCTATTTTTTAACTCAGGAAAACATCAATCCCTGGTAAGCTTTTTTAAACTGAAGAGGAACAAGAATTTTCTCTTAGTTCTCTAGTACTTAATACTTCGAGTACTTAATCTTCTAAACCCACAGAAATATTTTCTACTTTTTCAGGTTTAGATAAGACTACTTGCTATGTCTCTGAGCTGCCCTATCTAAAAAGGAATTGAAATCAGAGAATTCCTTCAGTTTTGAATTGTAGAAAGATTCTTGGTCTTCAAATCAAACAACAATTTACAAAATAATTTTACTACTTTAAATATTAGGTAGAAGGAGTCTCTCCATATGTGAACAACAAACAAAAACCCCAGACACAGACATGGGTTCACATGCACAGTCACCCACCTCAAATGTGCATACATAATTCCATTTCCTGCCATTTTGCACATTGTGAAAACAATTACCTCCAGTCCAGCTTTATGATTCTTTGAAAATTTAAATCTTTCTTTGAGCCATGAATGCCAGCATACTATGATTATCTATAAGATGGTTTTCCCCATTCACCAGATGTAGGCTATTTCTACCTATTACACCTTTCATGCCACACATCAGTATGAAGACTTATGTCCTTCCAAGTCAATGACCCTACTTCTGTAAAATTTAAATCTTTCTGCTTCATCCTGCTTTTAGGGGGCAACAGGCAGAATAAAACAGGAAGTTTTACAAATTTCTCTAATATATTTATATCAGTCTTTTAGTAATAAATTAAAAAATACTATTAAAATTAGTTAGCAGAAACACTTCTGTGACTTTTGTGGACAAAGTAGTGAAAGGAAACCGATATTTCTTTTGAGCAAGAGAATCTTATAACAAGAACTGTGAATGCAAGAAAAGGCAATAAACTATACACTAAATGAAAAACTAAGAATGCATATATATGTATCTATAAAATGTGAAGCATAAACTTCATACAATTCAACTGGTCATGAAACAAATACTTAGGAGATTTCTATACAGTGGTTGAATTATTACAACAATCCCTGGTATCAGAGAGAGAGAATGAATAAAGAAGATCATCCAAAAATGGAACTATTTTATTCCACCTTCTCCTCAAAGTCCTTGTTATAGTTATTTTCTTATAATTAATTTTCCAAATGCATATGTTAATGTATGATCTCACTGTCCATGTGAGAAATTGTTATGGTGAGGTGAGGACAGAAACTAAGGATTCAAGTCTGGAGGATGGACCAGGCAGAGATAAAAGGTATCCAGATGTCCTCACCCCATCACTGCAACCTCACAAAGAGGAGGGAGAGTTCTGCTTTGTTATCTAATGCACAAGGGCTCCATTTCTCTCTATCTCCTACTCTGATCCTGGGGAAATTATTTTTCTGTTTTCTCTTCTCTTTTCTGTTTTAAAATAGGGGCCATTCTAACCAGGGCTCAGAGGAACACTGAGGCTACCCAAGGAATGTTCAATGCTTTGTAGTACTGACTGGCCAACATTTGGTCTATTAGGCATTAAGCCACCAGAGCTCTGTATCGCAGTTACTAAGGAGCCAGTGATCAGGGCATCAAGCTGGGACCTCCTAAGCTAAATATGTGCCCCAGGAGTTGAACCCTCTCCCAGACCCAGTTTTTAATCTCTATGAATGTGAGATCAAGTACTTTGTTGAATTTGCTAAATAACTAAGTTAGATTTAGCAAAGTCCAAACTCTTTTGCTGGAACTGAGAGAGTAATAAGTGGGGCTATATATTGACTTCTTGATATGAAGAGTATTAATCAAAATCAAACATTACTTAGTGACAAACATTGGAAGAGTACAGCTAGCTGACAAATGGGTTTCAGAGAAGAACAAATCTAGCATGTTGGTGTAAGAAAGTCAAAATGTTTTAAAAACAGTGGGGTTGGGGATGATGAAGAAATACAGTGGCAGGATTGTTGGCCTTGCAGATGACTGACTTAGGTTCTATACCTGGCATCCTATATGGCTCTTGAACTCCAGGAGAAACTTGAAATCAGAGCCAGATATAAATCCTAGGCACTACAGGATGTAACCTAATTTTCTCACAAACAAACAAAGGCAAAATTTTGAGGAACAATGTGAACTGAATGGAATAAATGATTTCCCATTCACAATGGAATTGGCCTGGTGAGGGATTAAATGGGTGGAGAGTTGAGCTCCTTGGGAGAGGGAGGGAAGTACACTGTTAGTAGTTGTGATGCTGCAATTATGTGCTTGAATAACCATTATTAACAATATTGTAAACCACAGACTTAATCAAATAATGTTCTAATTAACTAAAAAAAACCCTAGTTAAATGGGCTATGTATATGTTTTGTATGTATGAGTACCAAATTCAAATCCCAGCATTTCTTGGTCTTCTGTACACTGTTTAAAGTGAACCCTTGGGGCCGGTGAGGTGGCGCTAGAGGTAAGGTGTCTGCCTTGCAAGCGCTAGCCAAGGAAGGACCGCGGTTCAATTCCCCCTGTGTCCCATATGCTCCCCCCAAGCCAGGGGCAATTTCTGAGAGCTTAGCCAGGAGTAACCCCTGAGCATCAAACGGGTGTGCCCCCCCAAAAAAGAATAAAGTGAACCCCTGAGCACAGAGCTGAGAGGCCCCCCATTATCACAGATGTGGGCCTCTAATTTTTAAAAATACATAGACAAATAAATGAGGGACTGAGGAATTGGTTCAAATGACAGACCAGATACCATGATGTGAAAACCCTTTGCTCTGTCCATAGCACTGTGTGTTCCACTCTCTGGGCACCTCTGAAAATGGCCTGTGCAGTCCCCAAGTACCACTAGGTGTAACCATATTTAAATGAAAATAACAAAAAGAACAACAACAAAACTAGAATTCCTTTTTGGGGATTATATCCTCTTTATCCCTTTTTTTTTTTTTTTTGTAAAATAAGAAAAATGTTATTAACACTTAAATGTCCCTACACCCAGGTCCCTTGCAGGGACTGTTTAGTTTCTCTCCGAGGGAACATGCTGAACAGAATTCATTAGTTGGGTTCCAAAGTCATGTTGTACCTTTCAAAGCCAATGTATATTACACTGCTATTATGTCATTTCCCTTTATATCTGCAGGGCCATGATACCACCGCAGCTGCACTTAACTGGTCCTTGTACCTCTTGGGTTCTTATCCGGAAGTCCAGAAAAAAGTGGACAAGGAGCTGGAGGAAGTGTTTGGTATGTTCAGCCCCTTCAGCAGTTGCACTTTGGGACCATATTCCCTCAAGCCAATGTCAGTCATCCTGCTTCTTAGGAAATTCAAGAATACCTGTGGGATCCCTTCCAGTCCCTTCCCCTCTGTAGGCCTCCTCTGATCACCTGCAGACATGTGCCTATGTGCCCATGAACTCTCTCATGATTGCAGGGGATTAGATGCTGAGGATGTAAAAGTAAAGTGTGATTGTCCTCACAAGTCTCTCTGCATAATAGGTGAAGCAGACAATTGTACTTAAGGTTTCAAGACATGGGTTGTGTGCTTAAGAAAAAAGCAGTATAGTTATTTGGAGCAGTGTTAGGTAAAACTAGTGAGAGGGACAAGGAAAACTACTGTATTTTTGGCGTATACGATGACTGGGCATATAAGACAACCCTCTACTTTTCCTGTTAAAATATAGGGTTTGGGCTATATTCTCTGTATAAGACTTTCTCTCTTTTAACACACACCATGTGAAAATTAAAAAGGTAAGAGAAAAAGAGTAGAACCCTTGAAGTTTAACAGTATATGTTTAATAAAGCTAGACTTTAGAGTACCAACAATCATTTTATATTTGTCATTTTTAGTGAGTGATTGTGATTTTTTAATTGTGATCTACATTGAGAGCAGGGAGAGGGGGCTCCTCCAAGAGCAGCTGGCTGGGGTGCAGTGATGTATAGTGTAGTATATGAAAAAGTTTCCATAAACTTATTCTTCGAATTGTTGTATATAAAAATATTTTCTTAGGATTGTTCTGTGACTATTGCCCCACCTAGCCCTTCCAGGTGGGGGCGCTGTGGAGTTGGCAATAAATAGCTTGATGGACAGGGGAGAGGGGTCCTTTTGCTAAAGCTGCAGGCTGCAAGAGGATTCTCTTGCTCTCTTTGCCCAATCTTTTACACCCTATCCTTCTTGTCTGTGTGGATTATTATTTGCTGCGGATAAATATTACCAAGGTCTCCCCACGAAAGGGGACAAGGGGATGGGAAGTAATTTCTCATTCTGGGGACTGTTCTTGGATTCACAAATACCCAACAAAGGATTTAACAGCACAGATAATTTACAGTAGAGGACAGCTAGAAGAGACAGAGCGCCTCCTCTGTGTCTCATAAAAGCTGAACAGAGGACCGAGCACTGGAAAGCCACATACCTAGCGGCTTTATTAGATGCTGCGCTCAGTAACTCAGCTACTCTGTGTGCCCTGAAAGATGAATCAGTACCAACAGAGGACTGAGTGATGATGCCTGGCAGCTGGTTGGGATGCAGCGGTAAGAGGGGGGCGGATCACTCATCCCTGAAGCTGGAGTAAGTTTCAGCATGCTGTATGCCGGTGTATAAGACGACCCCTGACTTTTAAGAAATTTTTATGCGTTTAAAAGTCGTCTTATATGCCAGAAAATGCCGTATTTCCTTGAGAAACTGTACTTGGTCACAAAATGAAGAAACAGTGGGAGTAGTTGTTGGACAGAATTCTCTATTACACAACCTGCATTCTCAATGTAAGGAGCCTATGATGGTAACCCAGAAATGTGAGTGCTCTGTTTTTCTGACATCTTTACCATCTTGACTATTTTCTTCTTGGTTATTGTTCCAGATTTTATATTTATCTTTAAGGCAAGAGGAAAGGGAGAAGAAAGACTAACGTGTTACTTTTCTGTTGCTGCTTTAACAAAGTGTGAACTCTGTCAGGATTTTTTAGTATCTGACCACATCACTCAAATATTTTATTTCTATTAAGAGAGTATGTTTTATATGAAAAACTTTTTTCTTCCATACTTTGTGTGTTATGCTCCTAGTTTTCCTGCTTTCTGTTTAGTTTTCATTTTCATTCTCTCTTTCCTCATTCCTCACACCCCCTTCTCAATAAAGTTAATCTCTAAATATCTGGTAGTCCCTGGCTGTCTCCTCAAATCTAAGAGTGGGTCACTAAATTATGTGTCAGTGTTGAATTTTAGGTTTCTCATGGTGTATCTAAAGTTCCTACTAATCTCCTTCAGAGAATCCCAAAAGTCAGTCTCTTTAAGTCTCTTTAGTAGACGATGGTACAGAAAAATTTGTTTTGGTATAGAAAAAGGTACTTTAAGCTCTGGCCTTGGGGAGACAGGGAGGTTCTCTCTCTCTCTCTCTCTCTCTCTCTCTCTCTCTCTCTCTCTCTCTCTCTCTCTCTCTCTCTCTCTCTCTCTCTCTCTCTCTCTCTCTCCTTTTGACCTGAGATGTGGAAATCGGAAATCATCAGCTTTTCATTTTAGTTTAATGTAGTTTATCTATTTTGTTGAATGTGAATTTACACCTAAAAATTCTTAAAGATCATTCTGAGTCCTTTCTTAGGAGTTGTTTCCAGAGGTATCTAGGGTGCTGCTGGGAAAAGAACTCAGTATCTCTCCTATACTCATTACATATTTTTTTCACTTAACTTGAGACTCTTTAATTCCATGGAAATTTTATCAAACTATACTATTTCATCTTTTCTATTATACTCATTATATTTTTAATAAAATAAACATTTTAGTTATTTCATGTGTGTGCTTTGTAAATAAGTTGTATATGAATTTTTTTTTTGACTCAGCACAAAGTGCTTGCTTTCTACTTACTAACAATTGAGAGTTTAAGGTATTGACATTGACTCCTATGCTATTGAAATCGAATATCTGTGTGGTGCTAGTTTTCTGCAACCAGATGTTGTACTGTTTGTATCTTTTGAGTTTATTTATTTATTTATTTTGCTTATTTCACTCTTCCTATCTCCCAATCCCAATTAGTTAAATATACTAATTTTTTCCAATTTTCACCAATTTAGTTTGGTAGGGGTTTGGGTCACACCCAACTGTTTTCTTTTTCTTTTTCTTTTTTTTTTTTAGTTTGGTAGGGGTTTGGGTCACACCCAACTGTTTTCTTTTTCTTTTTCTTTTTCTTTTTTTTTTTTTTTTTTTGGTTTTTGGGTCACACCCGCCAGTACTCAGGGGCCACTCCTGGCCTCTATGCTCAGAAATCGCCCCTGGCAGGCACAGGGGACCATATGGGATACCGGGATTTGAAACACTGTCCTTCTGCATGAAAGGCAAATGCCTTACCTCCATGCTATCTCTCCGGCCCCAATTTTTTCCAATTTTCAATATTTATCTTTACATTTAAAATGTTTTATTTTGAAATTACACATTAATATACTAATGTATGTTTTGTCATGAACTTTTCCCCTAGAATCTATCTTTTCATCAATTTCTACTTAAACCTAAGTCCCTTAATTCACAAACATGTCAAAGAATTTATTATAGTTATGCCCACATCACTTATTCAAAAAAACTCAAATGTACCCTTTGCTTATATATGATACTTCCTTTTTTAAGCTAAAAAGGCATTTCAATACATAAAACGCGACAGATTTACATTGGAAAATGGCAATCTTTCACATTCAAATAAGAACATCTACATGCTTTTAGAGACAAATGAGTAGAATTTTTATTCTTTACACTCTATTCTATACTCAAGAGAATTTCTATATCCTTATCCAAAGTAATTTGAGAGCCATGGTTACTTCACCCAAAGAGACTTCAAATAAGGGTAACTTTCTGTCTGAAGAGAGTAAATAGACTGTAAATTTCTCTTAAAAAACAGAGAAATAGGGAGATCTGGGAAATTGGTGGTGGGAATGTTGCACCGGTGAAGGGGGGTGCTCTTTACATGACTGTAATCATACAACTATAATCATGTTTGTAATCACGGTGTTTAAATAAAGATAAAAAAAAACAGAGAAATTTGTCAATATATTAGAATTCACCATGTTCCTTTAATCTTCTCCTTCATCTTTTCTCCCCCATCCTCATCTACATCCCTATCTCTATCATTTTAACATCTTTTGTAACATCCTTTTATCATCCATATCTTCCAAAACTTCATTTCCTTTACTTTCTTCATATTATTTCTCTTCTTTTCCTCCTACTCTTCTCTTTCTTTTTTTATTTCCCTTCATCATAAATGTAATGAACTTACATTGATTGTGACTTTGATAAAGTGTCATCTTGGATGACTATTCAGATTTATCTGCATGAGAATGTCCAGTAACCCCAACTTAGAAACACTGGTAACTAAGGCTACCTCGTTCTGCTGGCTTTATGCTCATCATACTCGTATGTCTTGTCAAATCCTTTCCAGAATTACATTTGATTTCAGTGGACCTTAAAGATGGATCAAAACTTTCATTAAGAAGAAATTTTTTCATGACTTCATCTCTCCTGATGGCTGCATAGTATTCCATTGTGTATATGTACCACAGTTTCTTTAGCTACTCATTTGTTGAAGGGCATCTTGGTTGTTTCTAGAGTCTGGCTATTGTAATTAGTGCTGCAATGAATATAGGTGTAAGGAAGGGATTTTTGTATTGTATTTTTGTGTTCCTAGGGTATATACCTAGGAGATTGGTCACATGCAAGGCAAGAACCCTTTTGCCATACTATGACTGGCCCCTGAAGGAGTTTTTTTTTTTAATAAAATATCTTTTCTATAACATGATTTATTGTTTTCAAATTAATCACTTTAGTCAAGGAAAGCAGTATCTCTTCATCTTCCCAAACAATTTAGACTTCCAGTGTTGTTGACATACTGTAATACCAAAATTTTGGGGGTTGGTGGCCATTTCAACTTCTGACAAATGGTCAAATTATTTCTCTTTTCTTCAGCTTTTTAAGATCTCCACATTAGCTTGCTCATTTAGTTTTTCTATTTCATTTTGTATTTCATCAGTATGAGCTGTGGTTTCTTTTCTTTTTGTTCCTCTATAAAGTCAAAAGTCCAGAGAAATAGAAAACCTCTTGGTCTGGAAACAAGAGGCAGTGTAAATTTTGTTGTAAAGAAACTGGGAGGCTATTTGGAGGGGAAAAGATTAAGAATACACCAAAAGTATATACGAGGGTCTCTAAATACTCAAAATTAAACATTTAAAAATATTAAATGTACTATATTCTCAATGTTGTGTTACCATTACCTCTATTTGAACCCAAAGCACTTTAGCATCCAAAAGAAACCTTTATTCACTAATCAGTTGTCACCCTACCCCCATCTTCCTGTGTAACCTTGCCTGGAGGTAAGACCAGACATTTCTGGGAGGGATCCTTGGTATGTAACAAAAGGATTGCCTCAGGGGCAGGAAAGGGATTCAGAGAGGATTCTGGGAAAAGGAGCAGGAGATGTTGGAAACATGTAGGGATAGAGATGGGTTGAGATGTCAGGGTGGTTGAAATAGGCTGCTTAAAAGGTTATGATAGAAGCCACACCTGTTGGCTAGGACCTTGAATAAAGCTTCATGTCTCCTGAAACCTGACTACCTGTGAATCATTTCCTCACCACCACCTTAACACCCACCTTCTGGAAGAAAGGGATTGCAGGCACATTGCTCAGGCCAGCAGAGAAAGGCCTCTCTCCATCCATCTCACCATCATCCACCTCCATCCAAAACTTCATAATTAATGTTTTTCTACAACCAGTCACTTTCCATCATTCTCTCTTCTGCTAGACTCTGGAGATCACTAAATTACTTTAATCTCTATGGATTTCCCTATCTGAGCACGTTGTACAACTTGGAACCATTTTGTGTGCGATATTTCATGTCTGGTTTCTTTTATTTAACATATTTCATTTTTGTTTTGATCATGTAAAATTATCAAAATTCTATTTTATCTATTCTTATCTGACATTCTATCTTTTGATTATTGCATTCTACTTTGATATCCTATATCTACTTTGATATTAATCCCCCTAAATCCAAGTAATTTTTTATTGTCACCTCCTGTATTCACTTATACCAGGGAAGTCTGATCGTCCTGTTACAATGGACGACTTGAGAAGACTCAAGTATCTAGAATGTGTTATTAAGGAGACTCTTCGGCTGTTTCCTTCTGTGCCTTTATTTGGCCGCAAGTTGAATGAAGATTGTGAAATTGGTAAGTACTTAGAAGTAAGTATTTAGTAAATTCCAGGATTTCTAAAATACTTAGAGTAGAATAATAGGAAAAGTATAGGTTGTTATTATTATTATTGGGAAGGACTCCCAAACATTGCTTAAAGGATCTGGGGATCACTTGGAGTGATTTGATCAATCAATAATAACCAACTGTAAAACTGAGGTCTAACAGTTCTATACTGTTCAAGTTCAGGTGTGTTAGGGTTCCAACTTGGTTTTTGAGTATTCAAGGCATTTTCTCTCACTGTTTGAAGTCTTTTTCTCCAGTTCAAGGGTAGAGTTTTTGCTGACTTTTGTAGGTAAGGACTATTTAATGCCGCTCAGAGAGACTAACCCAGGGACTGCTCCTGGTGGCATCTGGCTAATTGGGTCTGTATTCCAGGTTAAGATGTCTTGTTAAGCCCTCCTGGTTCCGTATTCAGGAATTACTTCTAGTGGTGCTCAGAGAACCATATGGAATGTCAGTGATCAAACCCAGATTGGCCACTTGCAAGGCAAGATTCCTGCCCACTATTCTATTATACAAACTCAAGAGTGGATATTTTATTTTATTTATTTATTTTTTTAATTTAACTTTTTTACTCTTATGACCATTTCAAATTTTATTATTCTAAGTGTTAGTTTTGTTTTATATAGTATGTGGCCATATATAGTAGAAGAAAGTACATGGGATTTATTTATTTATTTTTACTTTTTTAATTTTGAAAACTATCATTTATTTTTCTTTTTATTTTTCAAATGTAAACATTATGGTTACAAGTTTATTTATAATAGTTTATTTTTACAGATATAGTTGTTTATGATTGAGTTACAGTCATACATGTACAACAACCTTCACTGGTGTGCATTTCCTGCAACCAATGTCAACAGTTTCCTTCTCACCCTCTTCCCTCCCATACACCTTCCCTCACCTGCCCGAACCTTCTTTTTATTCATTTAGTTTCTGTGAATTATAGAGTTGATTCATGATTGTATTTCAGGCATCCAATATTTCAATACCCATCCCTTCACCAGAATCCCCTGTCCCCCCACTCTTTTTCTCCCTCCCACCAGTCTGCCTCTATGAGAAGTGTTTTTTTAATAACTTTTTGCACTATGAATTACAGTACAATTGTTGATAGGAAGAAAGTAGCTCAAGTTTCTTAACACTTTTTTTGAATCACCATGAATTACAGTTATTTATTTATTTATTAATTTTTCCAAGTGGTTAAATATCTTTATTTAAAGCACTATGATTACAAACATGTTTGTCGTTGTTTTAGTTATCTAAAAGAACACCCCCTCTTCACCAGTGTAACATTCCCACAACCAATGCCCCCAACTCCCTCCTCCCCCAACCCTTGCCTGTATCTGAGACAGATATTCTACTTCTCTCACTCACTGCCATTGTCATGATAGTTGTCAGTGTAGTTAATTCCCTAATTGGACTTAACACACTTTGTGTAAGCTTTATATCATGGGCCAGTCCTTCCAGTCCTCTCTCTATTGTCTTTGTGTATTATTACAATAATGACTTTTATTTTTTTAAACCCATATATGTGTGAGACTATTCTTTGTCTATCTCTCTCCCTCTGACTTATTTCACTCAGTATAATAGTTTCTATGTTCATCATAAATGTCTTCCTTTCATATTTCCTTCTCAGAACTTTTGACTATTTCTTGACAGCTGGCTACAAGTTTTTGAAAGACTCTGAGGCATTCATCGCTCCCTACATACTGCATAGAGATCCAAGGTACTTCCCAGATCCAGAGGAATTCAAGCCAGAAAGGTTTTTTCTTGAAAACTCACATGGACGCCATCCATATGCATATGTACCTTTCTCTGCTGGACCCAGGAACTGTATAGGTTGGTATCCATCAAGTAGGCCTTTTAGGCTCACATGGTTGTAGGTTAAAAGTCTTTTAAAAATTAGTGTTGATTCCTTCTAATTCACACTATTGTATTCTTTCAAATATAGTCCTGTCATGTACTGTATTGGTTGCCTAGGGCTGCCATAACAAAGGACTATAGACTTGTTATGAATATCAGATTTAACTTTTTCTTAGCTTAAAAGAAAAAGGCCTTGATCCAAACTGGTTTCTCAGAGGACTCTGGCTTCTGGATGGACTTTTCCATTCTGCTAGTTTTCTTTCCTCTGTGTGTGTTTGTGTCCCAGTCACTTCCTTGATAAGCACAAAGAGTTATTAGCCTGTGTCATGATTTCATTTAATCTCTCTAAAGATCCTCCAGCTATGATTATTTCCTTAAGTACTAGGGTTTAGCAATAAGAATTTGGGGAGATAAAATTCAGCTGATAAAAAATGAATTATTCAGTTCTATTGTAGAATTTTAAGATGTTGTAAATTTAAGATTAATGAAGAATATATTTTACATTGCAAAAACGTAATCTATGAGAAATTTTTATATTTAACCTAAATTTTATGTTTATTACTTTTAACAATTGCATTTTACAATCTGAAAGAATGACTACTTGTTCCATATACAGTTGAAGTATTTAGATGAAATGAAAGCAACTCGTCATATATATAAAACTTTATTTTTAGTACTTCTAGTATTTTATAATTTATATAAATATAGGCACTATTTAACTGAAGAATCAGAAATATATTTGATAATTCTATTGCAAATAATTAAAAGTACAGCAAATAATAACCAAAAGTAGTGATTTTAATACATCAATGTCCAATATTCATTCCATGCACTGCTAATGCATAGATACCCTGGTATATTTCAGCTATTTCAATGTACTTGGGAAATTGGAATGAGTACTCAAGAATCTGTTTTATTAACAAGGATCTTAACTGATAGTGATTACCCTGACTTTATTGTGAAAACATAAAATAGATCACAGTATGTACAACCAGTAATTTTTCACATTTGATTATACCTATATTTAAAGAGGCTATGTATACTTTAATTTAAAGGACAAAAGTTTGCCATGATGGAAGAAAAAACTGTTCTTTCCTGCATTCTGAGGAAGTTCTGGATAGAATCCACCCAGAAAAGAGAAGAACTTGGGCTGGTAGCAGATTTGATTATTCGTCCAGCTAATGGCATCTGGATCAAGCTAAAAAGGAAAAACAAATGATGGAATCTATTATTCTGAGTGAAATAAGTCAGAGGGTGTAGTGCTGGGTATAAAGCCTGCCTTGGCTGCATGCAAGACAAGCACCTTTTCCACTGTATTCTCTCTCGAGTCTCTATATTTAATCTGAAAGAAATTATTAAGTATTTTAAATTAAGGTAAGATTACAATTAAAAAACTATCACTGGCATCAGCTAGAAGAACAATTTTTTCCTGTACTTTACAGGTTTTATCACTTAGAGTGATTTCGGAACCTTTGGAGTCATGCTCAGGGGTTACTTCTGGCTCTGCATTCAGAAATTACTCTTGGTGGTGCTTGGGAGACATATGAGATGCTAGGGATTGAATCTATGTCAGGTGTGTTCAAGACAAGCACCATTCCTACTGTACTGTCTTTCCAATCTTGATAATTGAAGTTTTATTCATAGAAATCAGTGTTATTTCTCATTTTTACATACTTATATTTAATGCTTGGTTTAAAAGAGACTTTGGTGGCTCTATATGAAATGTGCAATTCAATGTCTGTAAAACAAGCTTTATCTTTTATTTTGATATTTTCATTTTGTATGGCTAGATAATTTTTATTCATATTTGAATTTAAATTTACCTAAACCATACAGTATTTAAATGGAGATATTATGGTGTGTAGTATGGAAGTGTAGATGCTGACATTTTATTTTTAAGTAAAAACATAAATAGATTTATTCCTATTGCTTGTCTTCTTATTTGAAAGAAGGGTCTCCAGAAAGATTAACTACATATATGTTGTAGATATATTTTGTAATAAAGATCACTTGAAAAGATATGTTAATGTGCAGTTGATTCTTTTTTGTTTTTTGGGGGGCCACACACAGCTGTGCTCAGGGTTTATTACTGACTCTGCATTCAAGAATCTGTTAGATTTAGGGGCCATATAGGATGTCAGAGATCAAATCCTGGTTGATTGTATGCAATGCAAAAGCCCTACTCACCATACTCATGCTTCCATCCCTGATCCTTAAACTTAAAAAGAAGAAAAATAGAACTTTTGAAATGATATTATCAAGGTGATACAAATTTTATCATAAAATGTTCTTAGTGCCACTAACAGATTGATTCAAGTTCCCCCGAATCCAAGGAAGTGGAAAAATTAGAACATTTTGTTAGAAGTTGAAATTTTGTTAGGCTGCCTGGGGGAGCCCTCTGAATTGATAAGAATTATTTGTGTCCTAGGGATTAGAAGGATAGAAACCTTTCCAGGTGATGATCTTATTTATTTATCTTTATTTTTTGCCAGTGTTTTAAATTGATATTCTATTTGTGTCCAATTGGAGGAAGGTCAGTTGCAAGACCAAGAGATTTGCTTCACCACTGAAGAGTAATAGGTCTAAAAATCAAATCAATTTTTATCCTGAAATGTACCTAGCAGGTATAAATAGACTCCAAATAGGATACTTCAATATTAAGTATTATAAATATTGATATGTCATTTTTATATATAAAATGTTTACCCTGTGTGGAAAGCTCTCTTTCTGAATACAGCGTTTTATCTAGTTTGGAAGTAATTCTTTGACAAAGTATGGTCGAATTAGAAAGACAGAAAACATCTTTCAAGTGTCATTCAAACATATTCCTTTTCTTTCCACTCTAGAAAATAAAATATTCATTGTTGATTGCCATGGCTAATACAATGTATTGAATGGTATAACAAATCTTGCAGCATCACAGAAAATTAGGGATCATCCTGTTTGGTTTGAAGCTAAAAAGAAAACTCAATCAGTATAGTCTTCAAATAAAGCCTATACCCCAACACATTTCTTACAACTGCCAATACAGGCAATTCCAACTCTGCCTTTGCTCCTTCCATATACTCAAAGCTCACATGTTTATTAGGGATTCTCCTTCATTCCTTCATCCTAGAATTATTTCCTTGCAAAGCCATGTTCTCAGGTCACATCAGGTAAATATTACCTTACATACTTATATTATAGAATTATGTGTAAATCAGTACCATCTCAGCCAGTGATGCTCAGGGGCTACTCCTGGCTCTGCATTCAAAAATCGCTCCTGAAAGGTTTAGGTGACCATATGAAATGCCAGAGATCAAACCTAGGTCAGAAGCATGCAAGGCAAATGCTCTACTTACTATATTATCATTTGGAACCCCACTCTATGCCATTTTATTTGTTTTTATTTTTATTGTATTTTTTTTAATTTTTTTTAAAATTTATTTAAACACCTTAATTACATACATGATTGTGTTTGGGTTTCAGTCATGTAAAGAACACCACCCATCACCAGTGTAACATTCCCATCACCAATGTCCCAAGTCTCCCTTCGCCCCACCCAACCCCCGCCTGTACTCTAGACAGGCTCTCCATTTTCCTCATACATTCTCGTTATTAGGACAGTTCAAAATGTAGTTATTTCCCTAACTAAACTCATCACTCTTTGTGGTGAGCTTCCTGAGGTGAGCTGGAACTTCCAGCTCTTTTCTCTTTTGTGTCTGAAAATTATTATTACAAGGGTGTCTTTCACTTTTCTTAAAACCCATAGATGAGTGAGACCATTCTGCATTTTTCTCTCTCTCTCTGACTTATTTCACTCAGCATAATAGATTCCGTGTACATCCATGTATAGGAAAATTTCATGACTTCATCTCTCCTGACAGCTGCATAATATTCCATTGTGTATATGTACCACAGTTTCTTTAGCCATTCGTCTGTTGAAGGGCATCTTGGTTGTTTCCAGAGTCTTGCTATGGTAAATAGTTATTATACTTTATTTAGGCACTGTCTTTCTAAAATTGTTCATGATTGAGTTTTTATCATATAATGTACATCGGCCTTCACCAGTGCACTTTTTCTGTCACCTATATCCCCAGTTTCCCTCCCTGCAGACTCCTTTTACCTGCTTCTCCTCTTTCTCTCTCTCTCCTTTTTTTTTGTTTTGTTTTGTTCTTTGTGCCACACCTGATGACGCTCAGGGGTTACTCCTGGCAATGTGCTCAGAAATTGCTCCTGGCTCGGGAGACCATATGGGATGCAGGGGATCAAACCCAGGTCCATCCTGGGTAACCCAAGTACAAGGCAAATGCCCTACAGCTGTGCTATTTCTTCTGCCCCTTTGGTTTTCTTTTGGGGGGGGTCACACCCAGCAGTGCTCATGGTTTACTCCTGGCTCTACTCTCAGAAATTGCTCCTGGCAGGCTTTCAGGACCATATGGGATGCTGGGATTTGAACTACCATCCTTCTGCATGCAAGGCAAAATGTCCTACCTCCATGCTATCTCTCCTGCCTCGACCTTTTTTTTTTTTAATACTTCTCACTCTTTCTCCCTTTTAAACACTATGGTTTTCTCTATTAATGAAGGGTTTTATGCATATCACTTTATCCCCTTTCAGCATTTAGTAGAGAAAGGTTCACTATGAAATGATAGTTGGAACTTATCCCTCGAGACAAGATCTGGGTGCTCAAAGGGGATAAAGTGATATGTGATATGCATGGTACTTTTTAAGAATAGTGCAAACCACAGTTTCAAAAAGGTGGGAGAGGGGAGAGAGAAGCCAAATGCCTACACTACAGACAGGTGGGATGGGGAGGGGGAGGAAACAGGTAATTAGTGGTGGGAAAAGTACACTGGTGAAGGGTGGTGTGTGTAAAAATTTAACACTCTTCTGCTATTCCTTAAGACTGTTCTGTCGGCCTGGGGCAACTGAGAGCCTTGGAGCACAAAGCAGAGATTCTTGTATATTCTTTCAGGGGTAACTTATTCACAAATTTTAGTTTTTCCTGGCTGCTTTGCTTTACAACAAATCAAACACTTGGGTTGCTGTTGTACATTTTGGGAGGCTATTCTTCTGCATGTTTCCTTCCTAAGAATGGGATATATATTTTCCTTCAGGATCACAGTAAATACTGTGAGGGAAAGCATAAAGGTTCTAGGTGCTGTGACTTTACACAAATCTTGGATCTGGCTGTTAGTCCGGACTACGTAGTACTAGTCCAGCCCCTAAGAGGGCTCAATGTTCTTCTTTATATTCTTCAGGCCTTGATTAATTCTTAGTATGTGCTAAGCCTGAAGTCTTAAGCTCAGTATGACACTATTTTTGAATTCAAGTAGATTGGGGCAGGTGGTGTATGACTTACAGTGGAATAAAATTTAAAAACTGCTGAGTGAAAGAAACTGTTCTCAAAGTGATATCTTGGGCCAGCAGCACAAGGGCATTGTGAAAGAAGTAAATTCCCATCCTATCAGGGCCAGAAGCAACAGAGAATTGTGTAAACGGTAAATTCTCATCAGCACCCTGGGTTGGGACCCAGCAGGATGTGTTCTAACAAGTTGTTCTGTGATTCTGCAACATGTCAATATTTAAAAAAATTTGTTTTCATTAGCTAATAAGTAAGCTTCTGATAAAGAAAGACACATGGAAACCAGGTTCCCTCACCAATGTTTTGTACTTTGGGCTTAGGTTTGGTGAGAAAAAAGAAGTCTTGACACTATTGCACCTCTTTCGCTCATGTGCTTATAACCCTAATGCTGGCTAACCGAGATATAAGGAAAGAGCTTCAAAAATAGGTCCTAGGTCTAGCCTGGTTGATTTATTAAAATTCTATTCCTTAGTCTATCATAACCAAAAAGAGAAAGAAGATTAAAAGCACTAACCTAGGGACAAAAATAGAGTCAACCTCTTGATGAAGCTCTTAAAATTGCAAACCTCTGATATTTTCCCTTGCCACCTCAAATGGAAATTTGATATTAGAAAGGCAGTGAGAGAGCAGTGTCCAAACAAGAAAATGCCCCCCATATAGACCCTACCCAGGTATAGAAAGGATCACTCTTGGAGACTGTCCACTAAGTTAAAAAAAAAATGCTAGGTAAGACAATCACAAATCTGGTGTTATCAGTCACAGATGATATAAACTGGTCCTTTTATCTCCAAACAAGCCATCAGTGTTTTTGGAAGAAGAGCCTCAAAGAAGATTGAATGTGGCAAGCAAGACTTTTAACTTCTTTTTGGACATGGGAGTGAATTGCTTAGTTTAAAATTCATATTTAAGGGGGCCAGCGAGGTGGCGCTAGAGGTAAGGTGTCTACCTTGCAAGCGCTAGCCAAGGAAGGACCGTGGTTCGATCCCCCAGCATCCCATATGGTCCCCCCAAGCCAGGGGCAATTTCTGAGCATTTAGCCAGGAGTAGCCCCTGAGCATCAAATGGGTGTGGCCAAAAAAATTCATATTTAAGATCCCATTCTTCTAAAACCAGTTAAGCTATTGGGAACATGTCTCTATGTGACACTATATGTATCTTCATATAGCACTATATGCATCATTTTTCTGTTTATGTAATGATATTGGGAAAGTTCTCACAATTAAAACACACTTGCCTCTGAACCCCAGGACATGCATATACTAGCAATCTATCAGATAGCCCTTTGGAAAACTCATACCTAAATCAGCATATGGATTACTCGGTAATTCCTTGGTAGGAGAAGACACCCATAAGTCCATAAATTGGTAGTTACCCCCACTGCAGAAATGGAAGACAGGGCTCTAGCCACACAATGCCCACTCTAATTAACTAAGCTCATATCTTTCACCTGAGCTGGAGTACTAAGCAAGTGTAAGTTGATCAATGTCTACACAAATTCCAAGTATGCTTTTTGTTTTTGTTTTGTTTTGTTTTGTTTTTTTTTTTTTGGAATAGCATGCTTCTCCTCCCATTTGGGAAATAAAAGGTGATTTTGAACCATATAGCCCCACTAAGCAGTTTTCAAATACTTTTAAACTCTGCAAAGCTGTAGATCTACCTATAAGAATTGCAGTTTTGAGGTCAAAAGCAGTGGTACAAACAGTAGGGTGTCTGCCTTGCACGCACAAACCTAGGACAGACCATGGTTTGATCCCCTGACGTCCCATATGGTTCCTCAAGCCAGAAGTGATTTCTAAGTGCATAGCCAGGAGGAGTAATCCCTGAGCATCACCAGGTGTGGCCCAAAACCAAAACAAATAAATAAATAATTGCAGTTTTGTATTGCAAAATTAAGGTAATTAAATAATTACCTTATTATACCTAAATAATTAAATAATTAAGGTAATTAAGGTAATTAAAAAGACAACAGCTAAGTGACATTGGGAAATAAAAGGACATATTAGGAAGTCAAAATGGGAACTGGAGACATAGGCAGTTAGCATAGTCTGAACTTTAGTCTTTGAAACAGATATCGGGAACATTTTCCCCTCCTATACAGAAGAGGAGTGATATTGGCATTAACAAGAAGATATAAAGATAAAGATGGTGGTGCTAAAAGAGTAATACTTGGGAGTGCCAAATCTTAGTTCCATGGGGGCACTGAGGCTTGCTTGGGTCAGGGTAGAAAGACAGGGAGGCTCCAGTTTTAATGCCCTCTGCCATGCTTAAACTGGGCCACAGGGCCTCCTCCCCATGCAGCCTTCCCTCAGTCTCCTGCTGGTTCCTGGGTTAGCACTGCTCTTCTACCCTTAGGGTCCAGCCAGGTTGGTGCTGGGGAGAAAATAGGGACCCTCACTCCTTAAGCCTTCTCACCAAATGCAAAGCCGTCTTTGGGTCCTTCCCAGCAGCTTTCTTTCCTTCCCATCAGTCCTCATTTTCCCAAACCTTGTGGATGCACTAGCCATTTCAATTGATTATGTCTTCCATCAGGACCTAAAACATATGACCATCGAGACCACTGAAACAGACAATTGCTCAATACAGACCTATGGTATGGTCTCACTAAAATACAATTTTGCAAATTACTATTATCCCTCTTCCTAGTCTATATTTTAGCTATTTATTTATCTTTTTTTTTTGTTTGATTTTTGGGCCACACCAGGCAGCACTCGGATTATTCCTGGCTCTGTGCTCAGAAATCACTCCTGGCAGGCTAAGAGGACCATATGGAATGCTAGGAATCGAACCCAGGTCAGTCCTGGTCAGCCAAGTGCAAGACAAATACCCTACCACTGTGCTATCTCTCTGGCCCCTATTTATCTTTTTTTAATTCAATTATTTCTTAAGGCTCAGACGCATTCTTTGAAGGTCAGGTCTCCAAAAACAACTCATGAACAGATCTTGATGTTGTATACAGTCAACTACTCTTTGTCTGCCCAATATATACTGTAAACAATCCATGTCTATATTGTATATCGACCCTTTTATATATTATCTATCCTCTCCCTTCAGAACTCCTTATATCCTCTCGTCCCCCCAATTCTGATTAATTATTCCTCCCTATTTAACTCACTTTTCCATCGTTTCTTATCTCATTAGGTACCAAGACTGACCATATGACTCAATAAGCCACACCCAGCTCCCCAAGTCCTACATCTTGTATCCTGACAAGAAGATGCAAACACCACTTCTGCTGACCCATTCTATGTGGTCCTTCTTCACACACACACACACACACACACACACACACACACACACACACACACACACATATACACACACACCTTAAAGTGGACTGTTGCATGCTACCAGATTCAGCTCCTGAAGGACCCCCAGATGAAGGACACTACCTGATCCCTTATTGCTGCAAACTATTTCTCAAACTCAAAAGACCACTGTGTGGGATGAAAATGTGCCCTAGATCCCACCCCTCCAAGAATACCTAAAAAGACTTAATGAGGATACCTATATATTCCTTGTATGGTTCATGTGTCAATAGTTATACATCTTACCATGTTCATTTCCAAATGTAAAGGTAGCCTACTCCATCCCTTTTTTCAATTTTTTTACATTTAATTTTTTATCTTTTTTTAAATCTATATCTATCTATATTAATTATGCTTGTTTTTTTCTACTTGGTTCAAATTCTGAAAGAAAAGCCTTGTCTGGTATAAAAGCTCAGGTCAAAACTAGGGCACAGAGATTCTATATCCTGTCATTCTTACCCCCAAATGCACCAGCAATAATATGGCATTCCCTTTTCCATAGGCATACTAAAAAAGGGTAAATCTTATGCATAGAAACAAGCTCTTAGCTACTTGGGATAAGAACCCATAATTTTTATAGTATAGGCTCCTCCCACCCTGAACATGAATCATGGGGACTCAACTAGACTCCATGTGATCAGAAACCAACCATCCAACACCAAGCCCCAGATTGCAACTGTAAACTGACACAATTCCCTGCAACAGCAAGCACCACAAACCAAACGCTCCTCCACAGAGGGGGAGTTCCTAATACCTTTCTGACACCAAGTTGAGCCTGGTTGGTATGGCATCCTGATGACGTGGAAATAGCAACAAATTGATCTAAGAGCTGGTAGCCCTACCTCATCACCTAACAGTAAGATGAAATCAGAATACCTGCCATCCTTTGATCTGTGCATAAACCAAGTTCATTAAGTATAGAAGACTGACTTTGACAAATGCGACAGGGCAGAACTTTACCTGAGACCAATAAGAAAGACCCTGGCCTAGGCTTTGGGTCTAGGTAGGATTTGTACAAAAACCAAGATCTCTAATTCCGGAAGTCTGACTTTGACAACCATAACTGAGGAGAACTGCTGGAACCACAAAGAAAGACTATATCCGAGGTTTCATCCTAGGATCTGTGCAAAAACCAGCTCACTAACTACAGATTGATTGATTATAACAACCATGATGGAGCAGAAGCTCTAGAACTATAAAGACTCTATCCTAGACTTTGTCCTATGACCTGTGAAAATACCAAGATCTCTAATTACAGAGGAATTATTTTATCATCCACAATTGAACAGAATGTTTCCTGGCGCCATCAAAAGACCTTGGGGTTCAATAATGAGCATTCCAGAGCCTGTAATTGTTTCCATGACAGCATGCTTCAAGAGTGGAGAAACCTTATATCGCTTAGGCCAAGTGAATTCCCATTCTAATTTTCCCAATACTTATAGTGCCTCTGCAAAGAAAAAAATAAAAGAAAAGAAAAAAATACCACAAAACCTTGCTACACCAGCCCTCTTTCCTTTTTTGTTTTCTTTCCCCTTTTCTTTTTTCTTTCTTGTTGTTGCTGTTTTGTTGTTGCTTTATCTTGCTGTTCAGCTTTCAGTCATTGCTTGTTTTGGTATGGTGTTTTTTTTTTCATTTTTACTTTTTATTTTAAAATTTTCTCTCTCTTTTTTTTTTTTTTTTGGTTTTTGGGCCACACCCAGCAATGCTCAGGGGTTACTCCTGGCTGTCTGCTCAGAAATAGCTCCTGGCAGGCACGGGGGACCATATGGGACACCGGGATTTGAACCAACCACCTTTGGTCCTGGATCGGCTGCTTGCAAGGCAAACACCGCTGTGCTATCTCTATGGGCCCAAATTTTTCTCTTTTAAATAAATATGTATAGCTTCTAGAAGTACTCCTCCCAGATTTCTTTATTGTTTTTTATTATCTTCCTCTTTTTTCCAACAGAATTACAGAACTTGAATCATCTTGTTCTGCCTCATAAACTGAGGGGGGGAAAGTGGGTGGTACCAGGAAAACTCGTATGAAAATTAAGGAGAAAAAATAATCAGACCTAAACACAAAACCTAAAGTCAATGCCAACAGAATCGATATCCAATCTAGACCAAGGTATACACAAAGTGAACCTGATAAACTAGCAGTCCAGGAAGCAAAGGAGGGAGGAATAGGGTAGAGGGAGGACAACACTGGTGGTGTGAATGGCCCTAATTCACTGTCACTATGTACTTTATATATAATTGAAAGATTTGTAAATCACTTTAGTCACAATAAAACTTATTTAAAAATAGTTGTGAGGGAGAAAAGCATAACACTCTGTATTTAGCCCCAACATTGTCTATCAAGGTCACTTAAATGACTTGTGTCATTTAGACATGATCTAGAAAACTGTATTTTCAGTCACTCTAACTTTGCAAAGAAGGAACTTTATAAAAATTTTGGGCAGGTATACCAGAGTTCTAAAACTTGTACTCCTAAAAACCCATAGAGAACACAGTCTTCCTGGCTAATCAATAGTTCACAAAGCCATTGCACATATCCTGCTAACAAATGATCCCTAGAATTTACTCAATTATCTTCATAAAGCAGGTTCAAATACTTGCTGGACCTTATTTTACCAGATAGACAGAGAAATTCTCACTAGTACTAAAAAGGCACACAATGTGACTCAGGAATAATTCCCAGATGTAGTCCTCCCTGTAGGTCACTGAGTGAGAACTGGCCCCTCAATCACTGCAGAGGTAACTTAGCAAGTGGCTAAAGTTAGGGACATGAGTTTTTGTTAACATTCTGCCTGGAAACTACAATAATCAGAAATAATGGAAAAACCAAATCAGGCCTCAAAAGCCTAAACCAGGAAATCTCTCAAAATTGGCAACAAATCCATCTGACTTTATTTTATATGTTCACTGCTTGGGTATTAAATCCTTCAATCTTTTTATGCAAAGCTCTTTGTCTAAATAGATATATAACTTGATAACTTGATCTATAACTTGATAACTTTAACCATTCATTGCGAGAAAGACATAATCTTTTCTTCAATTCTCCACAGAGTTTGGTCAGTATGTGCTCTAAAAGACCTAAGTATCCCCTTGGGAATATCTTTTTTGCTTTGCCATCAAGTTTCCTGTAATATCCAAGAAAGGGTTTTAACATCCTGGTACAGATATGAATTGATTTATTGCATGCAGAGGTAAAAAATTTTAACCTATGTAAGCTCAGGTCAAAACCAGAACACAAAGATTCTGTAGCCTCACTTTCTTACTCGAAATGCACCAACAATATAATACAGCGCCATTCCTTTTTGCAAAGGCATACTAAAAATGGGTGGGGGAGGAGATCTATGTATAGAAACAAGCTCTTATCTACTAGAGATAAGAACCCATACATTTTATAATACACGGGCTCCTCCCACTCTGAACATGTGTCATTTAAGGCCTATTAATTCTTAAATTGTTTTTATAGGCAAAATGAAAAATGGCTTACCTTCCCTAGCAGCCATTCCAAGGGATTGGACTCTGATAATAATTGGTTTAAAAGACTGTTTTTATAACATTTCTATACACCCTAAAGACAGAAAATGATTTGCCTTTTCAGTTTCTTCTCTTAATAATAAGGTCCCTATGCGTCAATTTCAATGGACAGTTTTGCCTCAGGGCCTGGCAAATTCACCTCCATGTGTCAATATTTTGTTGATGCAGTTTTACGTCCAGCTCGTGAAAATTTTCCCCAGGTATATTTGGTTCATTACATGGACAACATTTTAACCACAGCTGAGACTCACAAAGAATTGTAAGGTTTATATGAATTTAGTAACTGCTTGCATTGTGCTGGGCTAAGTATATCTACAGAAAAAAAATCAGACTCTGCCTTCTTTTTTGTTCAGAGTCTGCCTTCTAAACTGTGTTGAATATTTCTTGTAGGTTTCAATTTTGAGGCCAATATCTCAAAAAAAATTACAGATACTTCTGCCCAGGAATAAAACATACTAGAGATTTTTTGTCCTGAATTTCAAGAGTTAACATTAAATTTTCCTCTTTTAATTTTCTGTAAAGGGTGGAGTGGTTCCACAGAGCTGAAGATGGCAGTGAATGTATAATCAATATCAGTCAGTGATAATATGAGTCAACATTATATACTGGCATGGATTAATGAGTCCCTGCCTCTAAATCTGATGAAGTTTGAACAGCTGTGCTCAGGGGCTGCTTATTCTCAGTTTATGGACATGTTGTTTCCTGGATCCATTGCCTTGAAGAAAGTGAAATTTCAAGCTAAGCTAGAACATGAATATATTTAGAACTTCAAAATACTATAAGCATGTTTTAAGTGGATAGGTGTTGACAAAATAATTTCTGTGGACAAGTTAGTAAAAGGGAACTTTCAGGACAATTTTGAATTTGTTCAATGGTTCAATAAGTTCTTTGATGCAAATTCTGATGGGAAAGACTTTGACCTTATCACAGCCAGACAAGTTCAAGAGACTGCTGTGGTGCCCTCCCGTGTTGCTCCTGCTCTGAACAAACCAAAGAAACAAACCAAAGAAACCTCTTAGTTCTAGCAGTGCAGCCCCACAAAGCCCCATAGCAATACACAATACTGCAATGCCTAAGGCTGGACCAGGAGTGGTGAGAAAGAACCACTGCTGTGGGCAGCGGGGATGATAAAACAGCTGAATAACTGCTTTCCATATTTCAAAATATAAAAAGGAATGTGACAGAAAAAAATAATTATTTTCTGTAAAGTCTCTAAATGCATTAACAGAAGCCTCAGGGTTAGTACTTCCAAAGCCTCCTTACCTGATGCACTCTGATTTCCCATAACATAAGGAAGAAATAATATCTGAGCTATGTTTTCACCTTTCTTAAATGTCCATATTGTGGGTATTGAGACAAGAACTGTTATTTCCCCTACATGGTCAGAATTATAATCCCCATGTGAATTACTATTCCTTTAAACATTAAACTGCTTCTTACAATAATACCCACAGTTCCTTGAGGAAGAGGTTCTGTTATGCCAGACCTAATCTTCTAAGGACATTAGGTTGGACAGATGGTCAATTCTTCTGGACATAGAAAGTCTAAACTGCAGCTTCCAGAGGTGGCAGGTTTTAATGTGTTTAAGCTGCGGAGTTGCCTTGGTCTGGACAGGGAAGCTGAATTATTGATGATAAAGTTCCTTGAATTTGTGTGCCCAAAGAATGCCATTTTGGGGCCGGAGACATAGCATGGAGGTAAGGAGTTTGCCTCTCATGCAGAAGGTCAGTGGTTCAAATCCCGGCGTCCCATATGGTCCCCTGAGCCTGCCAGGTGTGATTTCTGAGTATAGAGCCAGGAGTAACCCCTGAGTATTGCCAGGTGTGACCCAAAAACCAAAAAAAAAAAAAAAAGCCATTTTACCCTGTTTCCTGAGACAGGTTGAATTAGTTTTGGTATCAAAGGGGCAGAACCCTGAGCTGGTAAAAAAAAAAAAAAAAAGAGGTTGTGCTCTGCATTGGTTTTTTTAAAATGTCCCATTTTGCCGCACTAAAAGCATTTTGCCTGCTGCATTGGTTTTTTAAAATGTCCCATTTTGCCACACTTAAAGCATTTTGCCTACCCTCATGAGTTAGGTGTCAAAACCTTTTCCCATTTGCCATCTCAGCATTGGAGAGCTGATTGGCAGTGAGATCCCTTACCACACCTTGGATAAAGTCCAGCTGCTCTGATTGTATGATGGAAAGTAGTCTGATTCTCTGAAGTCTGCATTTGAATAGCATATGCTGTTAATGGTACCATGGCATAAGATATAGTCAAGCCACTGACCTGATTTCCTGGGGTCTACACCTGTATAGTATATGGTGTTAAAGGTGTAGCTGTGGGGATGAGAAAAGGAAGGCAGAAGTCAAAGGTACAGTGGCAGGATGTTCAGAAGTATAATTATTAGAACCATTGGGGGAGGAGATAGATGTGGTGTTATTATAGTAGCTGACATTTCTACAAACATGTAGATACCCCATAACATCCTCCTTTTTTCTTTTCTTTTTTTTGTTTTGTTTTTGTTTTTGGGCCACACCCGGCAGTGCTCAGGGGTTACTCCTGGCTGTCTGCTCAGAAATAGCTCCTGGCAGGCATGGGGGACCATCTGGGACACCAGGATTTGAACCAACCACCTTAGGTCCTGGATCAGCTGCTTGCAAGGCAAACACCATTGTGCTATCTCTCCGTGCCCTCTCTTTTTTTCTTATAGGTTGTAATATTTCCTGACACTGTTAGCATTACTAATTTCTAAGTTTCTATTAGGCATTTTAGGCATCTATATCTTCCCCCTATCTCTCAACCACATTTTGTAATCTACCTAGAAAATCTGCATGTGGTTCTGTAGCGCCCTAAAAAATCTTGGCATAACTACCAATATACTCAGTTTCAGATTTAACCATTATCAAAGCCTCTAAAGTGAGATCGCTAATCATTCTTAACACAGAATGTGGTAATATAGCCTGCTTATGCATGTCTCTAAATTCACCTTCTCCTACAAGTACACCATAATTCAATTGAATTCCTGCAACCATCTATCCATAGTGATCTAGTTTTTTAAGTCTGTCCCGAGCCAACATATGGAAATACATTTTCCATTGTAAATATTGAGATGGGTCTAGACAGTTCTTTGCCACACATTTATAATCTCTGTGGGTCCAATTTGCATCATTACTCCAGATACCAATGTGTTTAAAAAAATAAGGAACAAGAGGATTATACAGAGTGCATGCATTCTTTCATTTTATTTTTATTTCTTAAATAATATTTTATTTAAACACCTTGATTACAAACATAATTGTGGTTGGGTTACAGTCATGTAAAGAACACCCCCCCCCATCACCAGTGCAACATTCCCATCACCAATGTCCCAAATCTCCCTCCTCCCCACTCCACCCCCACCTGTACTCTAGACAGGCTTTCTATTTCCCTCATACACTCTCATTGTTAGGAGAGTTCTCAATGTAGTTATTTTTCTAACTAAACTCATCATTCTTTGTGGCGAGCTTCATGAAGTGAGGTGTAACTTCCAGCCCTCATCTCTTTTGTCACTGAAAATTATTGCAAGAATGTCTTTCATTTTTCTTAAAACCCATAGATGAATGAGACCATTCTGCATCTTTTGCTCTCTCTGACTTATCTCACTCAGCATAATAGATTCCATGTACATTCATGTATAGGAAAATTTCATGACTTCATCTCTCCTGATGGCTGCATAATATTCCATTGTGTATATGTACCACATTTTCTTTAGCCATTCATCTGTTGAAGGGCATCTTGGTTGTTGTCAGAGTCTTACAATGGTAAAGAGTGCTGCAATAAATATAGGGGTAAGGAAGGAATTTTTGTATTGTATTTTTGTGTTCTTAGGGTATATTCCTAGGAGTGGTATAGCTGGATCATATGGAAGCTCAATTTACAGTTTTTGGAGGAATCTTCATATCGCTTTCCATAAAGGTTGGACTAGATGGCATTCCCATCAGCAGTGAAAGAAAGTTCCTTTCTCCCCACATTCCCACCAGCACTGCTTGTTTTCCTTCTTTGTGATGTGTGCCAATATCAGTGGTGTGAGATGGTACCTCATAGTTGTTTTGATTTGTATTTCCCTGACGATTAGTGATGTGGAGCATCTTTTTATGTGTCTTTTGGCCATTTGCATTTCTTCTTTTTTTTTTTTTTTTTTTTTGGTTTTTGGGCCACACCCATTGACGCTCAGGGGTTACTCCTGGCTATGCGCTCAGAAGTTGCTCCTGGCTTGGGGGACCATATGGGACACCGGGGGATCGAACCGCGGTCCGTCCAAGGCTAGCGCAGGCAAGGCAGGCACCTTACCTCTTGCGCCACCGCCCGGCCCTGCATTTCTTCTTTTACAAAGTATCTTTTCATTTCTTCTCCCCATTTTTTGATGGGGTTAGATTTTTTTCTTGTAAAGTTCTGTCAGTATCTTGTATATTTTGGATATTAGTCCTTTATCTGATGGGTATTGGGTGAATAATTTCTCCCACTCAGTGGGTGGCTTTTATATTCTGGGCAATATCTCCTTTGAGGTGCAGAAGCTTGTCAACATAATATAGTCCCACATGTTTATCTCTGTTTCCACTTGTTTGGAGAGTGCTGTTTCCTCTTTAAAGATGCCTTAGTCTCAATGTCATGGAGTGTTTTACCTACGTGTTGTTCTATATATCTTATGGTTTTAGATCTGATATCAAGGTATTTAATCCATTTGGATTTTACATTTGTATATGCTGTTAGCTGGGGGTCTGAGTTCAATTTTTTGCAAGTGGCTAACCAGTTGTGCCAACACCACTTGTTGAAGAGGCTTTCTTTGCTCTACTTAGGATTTCTTGCTCTTTTATCAAAAGTAGGTGATTGTATGTCTGGGGAACATTCTCTGAGTACTCAAGCCTATTCCACTGATATAAGGGTCTGTCTTTATTCCAATACCATGCTGTTTTGATAACTATTGCTTTGTAATACAGTTTAAAATTGGGGAAAGTAATGACTCCCATATTCCTTTTCTCAAGGAGTGCTTTAGCTATTCGAGGGTGTTTATTTTTCCAAATGAATTTCAACAGTATTTGATCCACTTCTTTGAAAAATGTCATGGGTATCTTCAGAGAAATCACGTTAAATATATACAATGCTTTGAGGAGTATTGCCATTTTAATGATGTTGATCCTGCCAATCCATGATCAGGGTATGTGTGTTTCCATTTCCATGTGTCCTCTCTTATTTCTTGAAGCAGTGTTTTATAGTTTTCTTTGTATAGATCCTTCACATCTTTAGTCAGGTTGACTCCAAGATATTTGAGTTTGTGTGGCACTAATGTGAATGGGGTTGTTTTCATAATGTCCATTTTTCCCTATCATTATTGGTGTATAGAAAGGCCATTGATTTTTGTGTGTGAATTTTTTAGCCTGCCACATTTCTATATAAATCTATTGTTTCGACATAAAAACCGGCCGGCAGACTGCTGCAGAAGCTGGATTCCCTGCTTGGGACATCAGGCGGGGAAAAGACACGAATCTAAGCCTGCGCAGAGGGGCCCAACTGTGAGTGTGAACTGTAAATATCTGTCTACTGTCCTCTTGTGTGAAACTCCTGGGAGTGGAGCAAAAGAGGCTCCAGAAATCTACTCTCCCTATCCCGGAGGCCATTTCCAGGGCGGGATTCAGAACATAAAAACCGGCCGGCAGACTGCTGCAGAAGCTGGATTCCCTGCTTGGGACATCAGGCGGGGAAAAGACACGAATCTAAGCCTGCGCAGAGGGGTCCAACTGTGAGTGTGAACTGTAAATATCTGTCTACTGTCCTCTTGTGTGAAACTCTTGGGATTGGAGCAAAAGAGGCTCCATCAGAGCACGGCTGCTCCGCTTCGCTACGCGGCCGTGCGCTCCTTCTAAGAAAAGAACACCATTGCAACAATAAGAAAAAATCACAATAAGAACTGTGCTATATCAGAGAAGCAAGCATTTCTCTCTGGACTGTCTTCTCTGTTGCATGCTCGGGCCTAAGATTTGACCCAGTGTGGGCTTCATCCACGGAGGACTCCCCTCCCTTAGAGGCAAGTCAGCCCATCCAGAAAGGGAGGAGCCAGAGGAGTGTGCTGCCTACATCATATAGACAATGAATACCACCACAACACGTAGAAAAACCCACAATACAAGTGTGACGATGGGGAAACAACGCAGGCCAGCATCAGACATAGAGAATGAAGATGACAATTCTGAGGACCAGATAATGACTGAACAACTAATCAACCTCTCAGATAAGGACTTTAGACTAGCAATATGAAGGTGCTCAACAGACTCCAAGAAACCATGGATCGAGTTGAACAGAACACTAATAAGAACCAAGAAAATATGAAGGCAGAAATGACAAAACTCCAAACTGAAATAACATGTCAACTAACAGGACTGAAAAAGTCAGTAAACGAAGTGAATGACAAAATGGATAAGCTCTGGGACAGGGTATTAGAAGCTGAGAATAGACTTGGTGCTGTGGAAGATGAGATACATAACAATTCCATACAGCAGGAGAGATTGGACAAAAAACTTAAAGCAAATGAGCAGACATAGGAAAAATTAGTCAAAGAATGGGAACAGATGAAAATAGAAGTCTATGATAAGATCAACAGAAACAACTTAAGAATCATTGGCGTCCCAGAGACCCAGGAAGAAAATTCCCAGGAAGAATCAATGGTCAAGAACATCATTAAAGAGAAACTTCCAGAGCTAAAGAATATAGGTGATCAAATCCTGCATGCTCGAAGAGTACCAACCAAAAGAGACCCCAGAAAAACCACCCCAAGACACAACCTAGTCACAATGACAAATCCCACAGATAGAGACAGAATTCTGAAAACAGCAAGATCAAAAGGGGAAATCATGTTTAAGCAAGCTTCCCTGAGATTTACAGCAGACCTGTCACCAGAAACGCTCAATGCCAGAAAGCAGTGGTGGGATATTGTGACAAGACTGAATGAAATGAATGCTTCACCCAGAATACTATACCCAGCAAAACTCACTTTCCGGTTTGACGGAAGAATACATGGTTTCACTGACAAAAAGCAGCTCAGAAACTTTACAGACATAAAACCAGTCTTAAGAGAAAAACTGAAAGACCTAATTTAAGACAAGACTAACAAAAAGACACCAAATTTCGATATAAAGATGGCATGAAATCCCAGGACAATTCTTTCTCTCAACGTCAATGGTCTAAATGCACCAGTCAAGAGACACAGAGTGGCTAAATGGATCAAAAAACTCAATCCAACCTTCTGCTGCCTACAAGAAACACACCTGAATAGTCAGAACAAACATAGACTCCCAAAATAAAAGGCTGGAGAAAAATATCCAAGCAAACAACACCCATAAAAAAGCTGGAGTGGCCATACTAATATCAGATAATGCAAACTTTATACTCAGGAAGGTTGTAAGGGACAAAGATGGACATTTTATATTAATCAAGGGGTATATAGAGCAGGAAGAATTCACTCTCCTAAACATATATGCACCAAATGAGGGGCCAGCAAAATATTTAATACAACTGTTGACAAATCTGAAAAATAATATCAATAACAACACAATAATTGTGGGGGACCTTAACATGGCTTTGTCAACACTGGATAGGTCAACCAGACTGAAACCCAACAAGAATATACTAGACCTGAGGAGAGAAATGGAAGAAAGAGGCCTAGAGGATATATATAGGACACTCCACCCCCAGAAACCTGGATACACATTCTTCTCCAATGTACATGGGACATTCTCCAGGATAGACTACATGCTGGCACATAAAACATATCTCCATAATATCAAGAGGATAGAAATTTTGCAGACTACCTTTGCTGACCACAAGGCTCTGAAATTATTTGTGAATTCCAAAGGGACTCAGAAGAAAAACATTAACACCTGGAAGTTAAACAGCCTCATACTCAATAACCAGTGGGTCCGAGATGAAATCAAGGAGGAAATCAAAAGGTTCCTGGAAACAAATGACAATAAAGACACAAACTATCAGAACTTATGGGACACAGCAAAAGCAGTACTGAGAGGAAAATTTATAGCTTTGCAAGCACACATCAGGAAGGAACAAGGAGCTTACCTGAGTAGCTTAATGACACAGCTAATAGAACTAGAAAGTGCTCAACAAAAGGACCCAAAAATAGGAAGACAGAAGGAAATAACAAAGCTGAGAGCAGAAATCAATGAAGTGGAAACCCAAAAAACAATCCGAAAGATCAACGAAAGCAGAAGTTGGTTCTTTGAAAAAATAAACCAAGATTGATAGACCCACTGGCAAACCTAACAAAGAAAGAGAGAGAGAGAAACTTGATAACTGTATTAGGAATGAAAAAGGAGAGATCACTACTGATATGACAGAGATCAAAGGGTAATCAGAAACTACTTTGAGAAACTCTCGCCACTAAAATGAGACCTGGAAGAAATGGATAAATTCTTGGACTCTTATAATCTTCCACGGTCTGAAGGAAGAGGATGTAGCATATCTAAACACCCCCATCACATTGACGAAATCAAAACGGTAATCAAAGGTCTCTGCCGAAAAACAAAAGCCCAGGCCCAGATGGATTCACTAATGAATTCTTCAAACTTTCCAAGAGGAACTACTACCAATCCTGGCAAGACTCTTTCATGAAATTGAACAAATGGAAACACTTCCAAATAGCTTTTATGAAGCCAACATCACCTTGATACCTAAAACCAGACAGAGATGCTACAAAAAAAGAAAAATTACAGACCAATATCGCTGATGAATGCCGATGCAAAGATCTTCAACAAAATACTGGCAAATAGGATTCAATGCCTCATTAAGGAAGATCAGATCACTACGATCAAGTAGGTTTCATCCCAGGAATGCAAGGCTGGTTTTAACATCCGTAAATCCATCAACATCATACACAAACATCAATAACAAGAAAAATAAAAACCACATGATCATATCAATAGATGCAGAGAAAAGCATTTGATAAGGTCCAACACCCATTCTTGATCAAAACTCTCAGCAAGATGGGAATGGAAGGAACCTTTCTCAATCTAGTTGAAGCCATCTACCACAAGCCAATGGCAAATATTATCCTCAACGGAGAAAAACTAAAGCCTTCCCTCTAAATTCTGGTACAAGACAAGGCTGTCCTCTCTCACCACTTCCTAATCTCCAACATAGCACTGGAAGTACTTGCTATAGCGATTAGGCAAGAAAAAGATATCAAGGGAATTCAGATAGGAAAGGAAGAAGTCAAGCTCTCACTGTTTGCAGATGACATGATACTCTACTTTGAAAACCATAAAGACTCTACCAAAAAGCTTCTAGAAACAATAGGCTCATATAGCAAGGTGGCAGGCTACAAAATTAACACACAAAAAATCAATGGCCTTTCTATACACCAATAGCAATAAGGAAGAAATGGACATTAAGAAACAACTCCCATTCACAAACGTGCCACACAAACTCAAATATCTTGGAATCAACTTGACCTAAAAATGTGAAGGCCCTATACAAAGACAACTATAAAACCTCTGCTCAAGAAATAAGAGAGGACAACGCGGAAATGAAACGCCATACCCTGCTCATGGATGGCAGGATTAACATCAACAAAATGGCAATACTCCCCAAGGCATTATACAGATTTAATGCTATCCCTCTAAAGATACCCATGACATTCTTCAAAGAAGTGGATCAGGCACTTTTGAAATTCATTTGGAACAATAAACACCCTCGAATAGCTAAAGCAATCATTGGGAAAAAGAATATGGGAGGAATTACTTTCCCCAACTTTAAACTGTACTACAAAGCAATAGTTATCAAAACAGCATGGTATTGGAATAAGGACAGGCCCTCAGACCAGTGGAATAGACTTGAATACTCAGAAAATGTTCCCCAGACATACAACCACCTAATTTTCGATAAAGGAGCAGGAAACCCTAAATGGAGCAGGGAAAGCCTCTTCAACAAGTGGTGTTGGCACAATTGGATAGCCGCTTGCAAAAAATTGAACGTAGACCCCCAGCTATCATCATGCACGAAGGTAAAATCCAAATGGATTAAAGACCTCGATATCAGCCCCCAAACCATAAGATATATAGAACAGCACATAGGCAAGACACTCCAGGACATTACAGGCATCTTCAAGGAGGAAACTGCACTCTCCGAGCAAGTGAAGAAGCAAGAGATTAACAGATGGGAATATATTAGCTGAGAAGTTTTCTGCACCTCAAGGAAATAGTGCCCAGGATACAAGAGCCCACC